>NC_079900.1:25665380-25698746 GCF_024868665.1 Triplophysa rosa
AGTCATGTTAGCTGCTGTGAGTGAAGAAAACCCACAGCAGCTGTGCTGTCCGACCGGAGCAGCACGTGCTTCCTTGCACGAGAGGAAGTCCCTCAATGCAAGTAGCACAATCAACAACTCTAGGCAGTAGAATGCCAACGCAGGCGGGGCCCCGTCCACTGCCCCGACACTGCTTGCCCGTTGCACACGGCACCCCAACCTTGCAGGGAGGCATCCCAAAGGGGACCTCTGTCCTCAAGAATGTCATGGAGACCAGGGGGTTAGGGTGTGTCGGCAGAAAAGCGTGTGACCAACGCCTGCTGCCGGTGTGCCACGCTCTCCAAGGAACTTGACTCTGCAGCCAGTGTTGGAGCGGTCGTATGTGCATCGACCCGAGGGGGGGCCACCCCCGCCGAGGATGCCATGAATCCCAGGAGCCTCCTGTTACAGGGGGACCGCTGACTGTCTGATCTCAGGCAGTTCAACACTGACCGGGCGCGCTCCTCGCGCCCCCCCTTGGGGTGAGCGGGGCCGCTCGTGAGGACAGAGTCGAGTTCCATACCAAGAAAGAGGATGCTCTGCCCGGGGAGAGCTTCTCTTTTCTCAGTTGACCTGTAGCCCCACCGATCTAGGTGCCGGAGCACCAGGTCCCTGTGTGTACACCACAGATCTCGAGAGTGTGCCCACCTTGAGCCAGTCGTCGAGATAGTTAGTACCCGCACACCTCCTTCCCAACGGGGAAGGAGGGCGACTTCCACGACCTTCGTAAAGACTCGTGGAGACAGGGACAGACTGAAGGGGAGGACCCTGTACTGATATGCCCGTCCCTCGAACGCGAACCGTCAGAACGGCCGATGTCGAGGGAGGATCGAGACATGAAGCTCGCGTCCTAGGTCGATTGCCATGAACCAGTCCTGATGCCTGACGGACGCCGGGATGCGCTTCTGCGTGACCATCCTGAAAGGCAGCTTGTGTAGGTGCCTGTTCATAACACGCAGATCCAAGATAGGGTGCAACCTTCCGCCTTCCTTGGAGACAATGAAGTACGGGCTGTAAAACCCGCTGAACACCTCGGCCGGTGGGACGGGCTCGATCACTCCCTTCACCAGAAGGGAGGCGACCTTCTCCCGAAGTACGGGGGCATCCCTGCCTCTGACTGAGGTAAAAAGGACGCCCCGGAACTTGGGCGGACGTGTCGCGAACTGAATCGCGTAGCCGAGACGGGTCGTCTTCCTCAGCCAACCTGACAGTCTGGGAAGCTGAGACCAGGCTCCCCGAAACTGTGACAGGGGGACTAGAGGTTTGATCTGCTTCATCGCCCCCCCGGAGGGTGGTTCGATGGCTAGCAGTACGGATTCCTTGCCGGGGGAGGACCCCCGGGGAGGAGATCCGCTCTGCTGTCTTTCCTGCCTGGCGATTGTCCGGCTCGACGCACTGTCTGTCTGAGAGTGCTGAAGGCCGGTGTTTATACTCGACATTGCGCTTCGCCATGACGCAACGTCGAGTTGCCGTCCACCGTCGACCAGAGGGTGGGAACGGCTGTGAAAACCCAGAGAGAGAGGAAACTCTTTTCGTGAGGAAGTGGGCGCTGGCCCCCCAGGGGGGACCAGCTGATGGTAGGACGGGGCAGGAACCGTCCCTATCCGACCCAGCGATGTGGTGGCTGGAATCGGGCCCGATGGTAGTCTCAATCTCCCTGGGGTCTCTCCGTCAGGGCCGCTTCTGCTTCCGCGACGGCTGCTGACGGGGAGGCGGTTTCCTCTTTGACGTCCTTTTCCGGGAGGCAGCCTGAGAAGGGGGCACTGGAGCCGGATCCGGAGTCGAAGAGGTCCGGGGCTGCCGGGAAGCAGACGCCGCTCGGGATCTCGGAGGCCTGACGACGGCCGAGTCACGGCGGGGCAAGATGTGCTTGATAGCCTCCGTCTGCTTCTTCACCGTTGAGAACTGCTGAGAGAAATCCTCAACGGTGTCACCAAACAGCCCTCCCTGCGAGATGGGGGCGTCGAGAAAGCGAACCTTCTCAGCGTCCCGCATCTGCGCAAGGTTGAGCCAGAGGTGCCTCTCTTGGACCACCATGGTGGACATCGCCCGACCCAAGGCCCGTGCCGTCACCTTAGTCGCCCGTAGAGCGAGATCGGTGGCGGTACGGAGTTCCTGCATAACCGTTGGGTCGGTCTTACCCTCGTGGAGCTCCTTCAACGCCTTGGCCTGGTGGACCTGCAGGATGGCCATGGCGTGGAGGGAGGAGGCGGCCTGACCCGCAGCCATGTAAGCCTTCGACACCAGCGATGCCGAAAACTTACACGCCTTGGATGGGAGTCTAGGCCGAGCCCTCCAGGTGGCCGCTGTCTGCGGGCACAGGTGCACCGCGACAGCACGCTCCACCTGGGGGATCTCGACATAGCCCCTGGCCGCCCCACCATCGAGGGAAGTAAGGGCGACTGAGCCTTTCTGATTGGAACGAGCCGTGAGGGGCGCGTTCCAAGTCTTACTCAGCTCCTCATGCACCTCCGGGAAATACGGGACCGGCGCTGGGCGCGGCTTGGAGCCGCGCTCAGACCCCAGGTACCACGTATCCAACCGCGAGCGCTGGGGTAAAGGCGGTGCTGTGCACTGCAGCCCAATGCTCGCAGCGGCCCGGAAGAGCATGATTGACATCTCAACGTCCGCTTCTTCCTGGGCTCGACCCCCCGGGGGAGGGAGCTCCGAGGAATCGTCGGGGTCGGATGCCAAGAAGTCGCTCTCCGATGCTACGATCGACATCTCATCTTCGTCACGCACTTCCGAGTACGTGACGGAGGAACAAGACGGGGTAGGACCGTCTTTTGAGAGATGGTCAGACGAGCGAGACGGGGCGTGAACGGTCCGTGAGCCTGTGGCTGGCGGTCTAACGTTCACGGTGATCCCCATATCACCCCCGGTGTCAACCAAAACGGGCAGCAGGGCCGTAGTCACTGCCGTCACTGATCGGGTAACAGACGAGGTGGTGGCTTTACCCATAAAGAATATAGCCACCCGTGACCGCAACGTCTGGATAGGCATCTTCCCGCAGTGCGGGCAAGATGTATCCACGAAGGTTGCCTCAGCGTGCTGGAGACCCAAACACCTGAGACAGACATCGTGTCCATCCCCTTCCTCAATGATCTGGAGCTGCTCATCAGATGCGTAGGCTCTGAAGAACAAAAGGTGAATGAATGAGCATCCGGGGAGGAGCCCGGCATGCAAATTTCATTCGCCAATTTTCATTGGCCTTTTCTAAATACTCAGAAGATGATAGGTTCTCAAGACAAACCCCATTCTGTCGGTTCGACTCAACGTCGAGAGACCGACAGAAAGGGAACACACAGTTCAGTTTAGCGACAGAAGAATATCATCCTTCTGCATCTTACAGGGAGAGAAAAGCCAGGCTGCTAGAGGACTGTTTGTTTGTTTGTTTGTTTGTTTTGTGTGTATCTGTTTGTGTAAATGTTTGTGTGTGTGTGTGTGTGTGTGTGTTTGGAAGCTACTGTCTTCCTGGCTGGACAGATAAAGTTTACATCAGAGCTGAACTCGCAAAAGCCCTAAGGATTCTCATCACATCACCTCTCATAACATTGACAGCTTTGTCTAGCCAAGAACCACCCACTTAGACAGAACGAGACTGACTTTGATAAAACATATTCAAATAATAATGGTGTGACAGTCACAGAACTAGTCAGACACAGAAACTATAGAAAATAGTAATCCATTAGCTGTAGATCTTCCTTAACATCACGTTTCATTATCAGTGCAGAATCCAGACTGACTCCAGACCAGTGTGAGTGTGTTTGTGTGTAAGTGCAGAGATAAGCAGGGCTGATATTCACACAGCAGGGAAGAGTCCTTCAGCACACAGCCTGGCATACATGACCCACCCCTGACTGTGTCCCGCTGCGACCCTGAATCTCTCTCTCACACACATGCACGCACGCACATACACACGTCACACACACATGTACTGTAAAAAAAGCAAAATATCATGTGTTTTAAACTAACGATGTATGAACACAGAGAGGTCTGTAACTGTCTTACCTAGACACAAGCTATTTAAAAAAAGAGTTATATATTTTGTTATATATATATATATATTTAATTTTTCCCTAAAGCATACTGTACTGTAAAAATGATGTAAAAACATTGACCTCACATTGACCTCAAAGCAACTCATATTCTAGACATATTCTAAATAGTATCCTGATATTGTAGTTCTTTTTAAACAATGAGGCTTCAAAAATGGTCAGCAAGAAAATACATTTGTGTGATAATAACATAAATATATGAAAATAAGAGTTATGTTATTTTCATATATTCTTTCCCGTGCCTTCTGGAACTACAGCTTGAAACTCAATTCAGAGCAATCAAATGTACAAATAAAATATACACAAATCAAAAAGTTACATTTAGTCCTAATATTTTATTTAAAATCTTAGGTAGGTAATGTGTGAGCAATAAAGCAAATTTAAAGTAATTTATGATATATTCCAACATTTGTTGGGGTCAATATAACACCTCACAATGAATCAATATGCACATAACAATGTCAATTCAGGATAAATAAATCAACTACAGATTACTGAGGAGCCATGAATGGAGACAGACGTCTTTTGCCTACAGAACGGTGCAGTTATTATCCAGTGAATGTGAATGTCAAAAAGCTCAACCTTGACCTCTAAGCATCACTAGGTAGCTTTCTCTTGACATTGTGCACATGTAGCCCTATTAAACCTGAGCCGCAAACACGTTTGTTTCTGCTCACACAACCTGACCGTGTACACTATAATAATGTGTGTTGCAAGATGTATTCCCAGTGCATTGTGGGGTTGCTGACCTGTGACATGAAGTCGGTCTCCGCTGACCTCGATCTTAAGAAAGATTCTTCCTCTGCGCTCGGTGTGGTCTGTACCGCACAGGCTTGGCACATTCATCACACACTGCTTATGAACGTTCATGTCACAGGCTGAAAGCAACACAAAGGAAGGATATTAGAGATACTCATTTGTAAACAATACAGGATTAAACATATTACAGTCAACATGACACAAAGTTCACACTAGTGCTTGTTGTAATCTAACGTTCTTCCAAACTAAACAATGTTCAACAAGAAGTAATAACGGCATGTAATAATATAAAACTTGATTTACTGGATGGTGAACAGTGGTCTCTATAGCAGTAGTTCTCAAACTGGGGGCCCTGAGATGGATCCAGAGGGCCACAGATTTTGTAAGTTTTATGAAATATAGAAATTGATCATAGATTTTATGCAATCAAACATCATAAAAATAAGACCACCAGACAAAAGAATTGATGTTTCAGCATTGTATAACCGAATATGTTTTTGTTTAAATAAAAATGTTAAATTTTAGATTATAAGTCTTTATTTGGGGGGCCGCAAAGCGATGCACTCTACACAAAGGGGGCCTTACAACGAAAAAGTTTGAGAACCACTGCTCTATAGGACATTTGTTTGGAGAGGAAGGCTAAAAAATAAGAGGGCTTTGTAAAATGAAGAGAAAAAGAAAGCGGTTTCAGAGGTAGATCAATAACACGCATGCATACCTTAATATAAATAAAATATGATTTATGAGTGTTTCAAATAGTGGGAACCACCTTTAATGTCCCCCCAAGTCATTTTTGATGTTTCACTATATTTATTACTAGAACATTTGAGCGCACACACACACACACACACACACACACGCGATGAAGCAACGACATACAACACACACCACACCGCAGAGCACGAGCAGCACGCACGAGACGTCAACGCACGCACGAGAGCCACACACACCACACAACACACCGCACAGGCCTTGGTTGACTTCCGTGGGGAGTCATAGGACGTAATGTTTTTATACTGTACAACTGTATATTCTTCCCTAATCCCTAACCTATTCTAACCTAAAGAGTCATGAAATTTTTGCATTTCAGCTTTGTAAAATTGTTCTTTCAATTTATCAGCTGTTTTGCCTTCTGGGGACTCTAATTTTGGTCCCAGGTGAGCGAGTCCCAGTGTGTTGGTGTGTTATTCAGTTTGGTCCCCACCGGGATATACAACATGAACGCACACACACTGTTGGGTTTCCATTTTTATGGGGACATTCCATAGACGCAATGGTTTTTACACTGTGTAAACTGTATATCATATTCCCTACCCAACCCTAAAAGTCACACACATGTCGCTCTTTTAGATTTTCAAAAAGTTAATTCTGTATGATTTATAAGCTTGTTTCCTATGGGGACAAAAAAATGTCATTTTGTCCCATACCGTAGGGTTTACCTTCCCACACACACTACACACTGCAGGCCCTCTTTGATGGTCTGTTTTTTTTAGATAGCTTAACTTACAAAAAAGTGTTTTTTTACTACAGGCTGGTAATTGGACAGCGTTCAAAGGGCTACAGCAGAGAAAGTGTGTGTGTGTGTGTGTGTGTGTGTGTGTGTGTGTGTGTGTGTGTGTGTGTGTGTGTGTGTGTGTGTGTGTGTGTGTGTGTGTGTTGTGTGTGTTGTGTGGTGTGGTGTGTTGTGTGTGTGTGTGTGTGTGTGTGTGTGTGTGTGTGTGTGTGGGGGCGTGTATGATACCGAGAGGATGAAGTTGACATGTGAAAACTGAAGGAGAGGAGTGGGTGAGCAGATTGCAAAAATGTAATTAACGAACATGCTGCTATTCCCACATACATTTACTTCAATCTGTTCTCATTAAAATCTGTGATAACATTCCCTTAAGAGCCAGAGCGCTGGACGGGGAGCGCTGACACATCTATGCAAAACACACTCTTAAACCCATTTGACCTCATTACAGACCCTGAGAGACCAGCCTAGAGCACAGACAGCAGTAAGATGCATTAAACAGGCCCGGGGTGCCCTTTCACTCTCATCTAAAACCTGCTGGCTTTGATTTTGTTACAGTGAGATCTGGTTAAGAGAAGCTGCTTGTGGATGAGCGTTAAAGGGCGACCTCCATCCTGAACGTGGTGGGAGGATCTTACTCACTGTCGCATTTCATCCCCTGGTGGATGAGACCGTACAGCAGTGATCCACAGTGGTCGCAGAAGGTGGGACTCCCGTAGCTGTGAATCTTAAACTTGTGCTTGCTCCTGGGGTCCTGCAGAGAAGTAAAAGAGAATACAACTTAGTCTCCAAATCACTGGAGGACCATTCACAGCCTATCTGAGGCCAAACCACCAATCCGATAATATGAAAGTTTATGATGCTGCAGCAACTTTCATCCTATTACATTGTGGGCTTTAATCCAATAAAGCATTGATCCCAGAAGTTTGATCCAAGGGAACACATATACTGATACCTGATGCATAAACGTAGAGCAACTTTTGAGTAAGGGACCATGTAAAAAGTTCACACATTATTTATATATATTTTTTATTGATTGACAGGCACAAAGCACTGTTGTTGTTTTTTAAGACAGCTAGAGGGCGTTTAACTATAGGTCATAATAACGCCATTTTTAACATAAATTATGGGGTTGTTTTTTGGAGCTCATTTATTGGGGGATATGAACAGGGCCACTGAGGAATCTGTCTATGAATGGTTAGAAGTTATGGAGAATGTGAGCTTTGTTGTTATGCGAGTTGAGATGTTTTGACCCATTAATCTGTCATTAATACAGAGCCACGAGAACAGCTGCTGAGCTTCATGTATGACTATATAGAGAAAAGGAATGCACATTCACACAGGCAGCCATTAGAGTCAGGAAATATTCACAAAATATATCATGTTCACAGAATATTCCTCAGCACAACAGTGTCATGGTCCTGCCTTCTTGTTCAGGATTTTCTAGTCTTGTGGCAGGTTCGTGACAGTCAATGCCACAGATTATGTTTAGTGTGAGAAAGACATGGTTTGTTTACCATTGACATGCCATTTGCTTTCTCGTGTCTGGTCATTGGCCCCGCCCCTCTCGTTTCCCGTATTGCTTTCCTGCCGTGATCATGTTCCTCGCCTGCCCCTCGTTAATTATCCTTTGTTTGTCTCCCTATAAAATACCCTCGTGTTCATTGTCCTGTGCTCGATCGTTGTCCTTGTACCTTTGTGCTTACCGTTGTGCTTGTACCTCTGTACATGCTATCTTGTTCCTTGTGGATTACACTGTCAAAATCTAGTCAAGTCTTAGTAAGTGTTTAGGTCAGTTTAGTTCTTGTCTAGTGTTGTATTTAGTCTTGTTAGTTTAATGTAGTCAGTTTATGTTCCTGTCTTTCCCTGTTATCATGTTTTGTTTTCCCCATCGTGGGTTTTGTTTTGTTCATTTGTTTATTAAAAGTCTTTGTTTAACCCCTTCGTCCCCGCTGCCTGCAATTGGGTTCTTCCTTCCGCCTAACCGTGACAAACAGTGTTCTGTATTGTTTTCATAACCAACACCCATTACTTATGAATGAACATTCAACCAAAAAAATCTAAACATCACATACTGTACCTGACACTGTTCAGCACGGTTTGTCCGAACATAAAATGTAAGAAATTGAATCAATGTTAAATCAATGACCATTACTCTCGAAGTTTACCTATTTAAAATGTTTTCTGGCTGTATTATTTATAGTAAATATTCTGAGTGCTGGTTTTATATGTCAGTCAGACGTGTGGTATGCTATTTCCTCCAGACAGTTTATGTCAGTAATTGAAGAGGCCAAAAGTGCTAGCAAAGCAGATGCAGTCGCTCCGTCTGGCCAAATGAAGAGCGTGTTAAGAAATTCAAACAGCACAGGAACTCTAAATGTATCACCATTGAAGATGTGAGTACCCTGGCACCTTAAATAGCATTTTGGTTCTTTTCTCCCTGCTTCTGGTTTCTGTACTGTTTCTACTTGGCTGGCATATATGTTAGGTGTGTAGTAAGAAATATTACCACATAATATTAGCATCTTGATACTACAGACTTCTTTGTTATATCCTTTTCCAAATCACCTTAAAATTCTGCAGTGAAAAAAATCAACCATAATGGGATGTGGATAATATTAGCAGCATGCCTGGATGCACACATTGAGAATCTAGTAGGAATCATAGGTGATTGATGACAGTGTGACATCTGTGTCAGAAGCAGCTGTCCAGATACCTCATAAAACAGCCAATGAGAGCAACAGCACATGATCTCATATGCCGACAGACGTCTTTTTCACTTTCAAATGAACTTTCCATAAATTCCACTCTCCGGGTTCTGTCAACTTCAGTTTCAATTCCTTAGAGCTTCATTGCACTGTTTGGAGTTATTGTGTTTTCTCTTTCATTTGTGAATCAGGCACACACACACACGCGTACACACACACACACACACACACACACACACACACACACACACACACACACACACACACACACACACATATGTCTGGTTTACTATCTCCGTGGGGACAGTCCATAGGCGTAATGTTTTTTATACTGTACAAACTGTATATTCTATCCCCTATCCCTAACCCAACCCCTAAACCTAAAGATCGTAGAACACATTTTGCATTTTTAGATTTTTAAAAAATATTGTTCTGTACAATTTATAAGCTTTTTTGCCCATGGGGACCTCAATTTTGGTCCCCACGGTGACACGAGTCCCCATGTGTTGGTGTGCATACAGGTTTAGGTCCCCACCGGGATATACAAACATGAACACACCTACACACACACGCACGCACGCACACGCACACACACACACACACACACACACACACACGTTGGGTTTCCATGTTTTATGGGGACATTCCATAGACGCAATGGTTTTTATACTATACAAACTATATATCATATTCACTACCCCTAACCCTAACAATCACACACAACTTTCTGCTCTTTTAGATTTTCACAAAAGTTAATTCTGTATGATTTATAAGTTCGTTTCCTCATGGGGACCAAAAAATGTCCCCACAAGGTAGATATTGTAAAGATATTGCCATCTTTGTGGGGACATTTTGTCCCCATACCGTAGAGTTTACCCTCCCCCCCCCCCCACACACACACACACACATTTTATCTAAAGTTGTATGGCTGTAATGATGTACAAACTTAATAATGCTGTGGGTCCAAAAACTAACACCATAGAAGGGACAAAAATAAACAGCAAAACCAGCTTTTGCCAATTGCATTTAGTCAAGAATAATGTCATTCCACATTTTATGACGTGGGAGTCACCAATGAACTTTGAAACTGTATATTAGAGGGTAGATTCTCTTAATCATTATTTCCCCCTTCATTCCCTCATCATGTGTTCTGTCTCTCTCTGTGCTCTGTGATATAATCCGCTTTACTGCCGTCAAATGAATCTGTTACGGATGAAAATCTAATCTTCTGCCTCTATCTTTTTCCTCCTGAGATGAGCTGAGGATTGAGGGAGAGGTCAGTGTGTGTGTGTGTGTGTGTGTGTGTGTGTGTGTGTGTGTCACTGCCTGGTCAGTGCCACTCACACATTTACACACATTTTTATGTCCACAGTGTGACAGCTAAAGCCAAAAAAAAACAGAAGACACCTCTCACAACTATGAATGGAAACCCAGCAGGAGTTTCCAGACAGAATCTGTATTGACTGTAATGACAAATCTGCAGAAACCTGAGAGGCCGTTTACGCGAAAGCGTTTTCAACTAAATACAGAAAACTTTTTATGCATTTTGGCTGTTCATTTACACGACAACAGCGTTTTGGGGGACTGAAAGTGCAAACTTTTGAAAACAAGTCTCAAAGTGCAAGATTTTGAAAACGACGGCATTATCGTTTCCGTGTAAACTCTGAAGGGGCTCTCACTAAATCCTTGGTGTTTCAAGTCAGATTCGTGGGCGTGGCTTGTTGGTTTTGACTAAATCCTTGGTGTTTCTAGTCTTACGAAACCTTTACCAAAAAACACGGTTGCGTGATGACATCAGACTCGAAACACCAAGGATTTAGTGAGAGCCCCCTGAAGGCAGTGTTTTCCAAAAACGAATGACGTCATACGCATGTGTATTATGCGTTCAGTCTCTAGGCATGCGCTAGTATTCCCCAAACAATAATGGCTACCTCCATGCTGCATGTTTGTGCCGCATGACATACTTATTATTATTTCTCCAGCAAAAGTAGATTTACTTCACCACTACAACCAGCGGAGACATACTATTTATATGCAAACTACTATGAACACACATTCACGCCAACAAAGTGTATTAAAATCGCTTTTAGATTAAAACAGTGTATGCGGATGTGCGCAAGCACGTAGGGTTTATTTTTTGCGCAAGAGCGCCATCTGGCCTGGCATGCATAATACATCGTTTTTATTCGTTTTCCAGGTTCCAAATAAATGCAGATCGTTTTGATAATGCTGTCGTGTGTATGTGTAAACGTACACTGAGTGATGCATGTAAACATGGTAAAACGAATCATACAAAGCTGAAAGTACTACACTTTTCCTGGTAACTGTAGATGTTGAAATTATACAGAGAATCTTCTGGGAGTTGGGTGAGAATGGACAGACGTGACACATGTGCAGGTGTTCATAGAGTCCGCAATTCACAGAGGGTGGCGATGAATCTCTTTTGGGCACCCGTGATTGTCTGGGCCCCTGAAAGCTTTTTTTTCTCTCTCCCTTCTCTCTTAAGAGTCCTGCTCCATGTAGCCAAAAATAGCATGCCAGAGTCCAAAACTACTCTACATTGTTTTAACTGGTGATTTAACCTAGTGTTTTGTGTTAACGTGTTTTCAGTCAGAATCACAGGGTGATGTACATTTATAACGGTAAGCCATGATTTCATATCTGACTGTCAAGCATCAATTTTGTCTCAAACAATTCCTCAAAAACTAATGTTGTTAAATCAGAATACAAATACAGGGGCCAGTTGCACCAGCTGGACGTACACCCGGTCGTAAGACTAGTCTGGACGTAAAACGCGCCTTAAGTCCAGCGTAGAATTTATACCTGTTGTAGCATACGTTTGAGACTAAATCTTACGCCTAGTCAGAGGTAGGTGTAAGTGAAAAAACAATAGGCTATAGTATAAAATTGAGACAATGGCTGGGTCCGAAAGCTCTAAAATGCTGCTTTCGGAGGCAGCATTTCAATGTAGGAATGCATCAATGCAAGTCCAAATCCAATGTTTGCTTTACTTCCTGTCTCCTGAGATACCTCCATCAGGTCGTTTTTTGAAGGCAGCATAGATGTATCCTTCGCTGCCTTCAATGTCCCACAATCATATGCTTGTGCTCACGCGGGGAATGTGATTGGTCGAGCAGGGTCGAGTTCAAATAAATTTAATGGTGGCCAAGAATGCCGCTATAGCACAGTTTTTGTGTAAATAAAGTTCTATTTTCTATTTTATTAACTTTTGATTGCATTTCTATTGAGAAATTACTATTGTAGTTTTAAAATATTCGATTAGTTATCACAAAGGCGCAGTCAATTTATATTGTATTTCAAACAGAATTCTGTTACGCTTTCGGATGCAGTCAATGTCGCGAATGAATGCGCAGTGCTGAATCCGCGCCTGCGTTATCTAAAGAAAAAAATGTATTTTAAATTGTATTTTAGCGCTCTTCATTGACAAGTGAACAGACACCGCATGAGTGAGATTTGTGAGCAGTAGTGGAAGAAATGGAAGAAAGCAAGAACGATCAGATAGGCCTATTTGAGATGTCTAAATACTAAGATGAGGAGAAACGTAATTTATCCGTCAAATACCTGAGACAGCGCTGGATTTAGGGTTGGGTACCGGACTCGGTACTTTTAAGGGCACCGACCGAATTATGTCGGTACTACCGAGTATCGATTCACATTAAATCAATCGGTGCCAAATTTCGGTACTTGAGAATGCATCGGGTACTGCCAGAGGCGTATTAAGACCTCATGGTGCCCCTGGGCAACAGCCCCAGAGGTGCCCCATCAACCCACCTACCCACACGCATGAATCCACTCATTAACCGATTTATATATTCAAAGATTTTATAAGAATGAAACTCAGCAATTTACAATATACTATTTTACAAGAATTACACATTAACATGACACTTTTTTAGAATAGAACACAAAAAACAACTCTTTTCCATTAAGTATTTTTAACAATTAGGCCTACTGTAGTTAAGGGGCACCTGCTTTCTGTTGTAATGTTACATTTCAGGTTTTGATGTAGTGAAAAAAATCACTGTGTAAGTGTAAATGTTGTGCCTGCCACAAAGTGGGGGTACAGGGACACACACACACACACACACACACACTATAGGTTGCATGTATGTATTCACATTAGGGGGACAATGGAAAAATGTACAGATTTTCAGGACATTGGGACTTTAATTCGCCAAAGTGGCATTCACCAGATTACAATGTATAGCAAGGTTATGCATAGAAATAACATGAAACGTTATTGTTACTATTTTAACTTCTATACAGCTATTCAAACGCTCTATTTAAGCACAGTATGTGTATATTCTTACTAAACGATCACATAAGTACTAAGATAAAAGTGTACTCCACTAAAAAGGACACATATCAGGGCTCTAGACTAACTTTTTGCACTGGTTGCACTGGTGCGCCTAACTTTTTTTCTTAGGTGCACCAGCACAAAAGTTAGGTGCACCCAAATTTTCGACCGCATCGCATTTAACACTGCAGTTTTACCAGTTTTTTTTTTTAATCACTGTCCATATAGGCAAAATTGACTTGTAAATGATTAACTAACAATCTGGTCAACATAAAGTTCTTTATTTGAAGCACAATTCTACAAGAAAGGTAACTTACTGAAAAAGTGTTGGTGCTTAAAGTGCTTCACTGAACTGAAACTTAAAACATTTCAAGATAAATGGACCAGGGCTTGACATAACCTGGGAGGTTGATGGCTCCGTGTCAGAGCATTGCTTATGATTTTCGGATGGATCAGGCCTTAACTTAACATTATTCACGAAAAAGTTGTCAATCGTTCTTTTCATCTTCTCTCATCATCCGCGCTACATCCACTCTGTTTAACTGACGGCCCTATAGGCTCCTCACCTCTCTCTGTCTGACTGCAGCACACGCATTTTCACACGTACACACCAGAGGTTGCGCTAGACTTTTTTATTGTCCGTCATTTTGACTGACAGGCTCGTAAAAAATCCGTCATAATCTATTATTACCCGTCACTATGGTGCAAGGTGGCGTTAGGTGGTAATTAGTATGTTCGTGACGTCATCACGCTGTACTTGTGTCTCGGAACTTGTTGTATTTTAATACAACTGAATGCCCAATAAAGCCGTTGTTGTTTATATTCATCTGTATATTTCATGTTTTAATGTTTATGTTCATATGTGATTCGATCTGGGAAAACCCAACACATGGTGCAAATTTATATATTACAGTTTTTGATACCAAGCCCTTTCCAAATCAGTTGAAAATGAAAATAAACACTCGACTCTACATATGGTTATCATATTTATATTATTTATTTCACTTGTTCTTGTTTAGAAAATTAAGCATACAGTCGCGTTAAGGAAATGCGCGCTCAGACGCAGCCTGCACGCACACACATAACACTGCGCTGAACATTTAAGTTTGTTAAGGCGCTTTGTGTTTTCTGTCCACCAATGAATAAAATCATCTCATGAAGTTCTGAAACAAAATTATTAGTGACAGATTAGAGCAGTCGATGGAAAGAGACGGTGAGTGATTCTATAATTACTTGTACATACCATGTCCATGGGGTGTATTTATCAATTTGACTAAATATTCATTTCAAGCAATGACCAATTTTATATTAGGTGATATTTCTCTTTCTTTTAATAAAGAAAGCTAGCAAGTTCTTTAATTTATTTAGCAAAAAAATGCAAATTATATACTGGAATTTTGCTGTCCGATTTCATACATTTCAAGTTTGCTCTTCAAAATTAACCCTAGAAGACATGTTTGTGTATATTATATTCAGCATTATTTGTTCAAAATAATCATTAAAACATGATAAAGGTGTTTTTAAAACTATTTGAATCCTTAATAAACATAAAATTATTCACTTTGTGTGTGTCCGAGAAATCTTTGTCAACTATGTTACCCATTTATATAACCCCTATAAATCAGCAATGGTTTGCTCCAAATTCAAATAAGCAACAATGTGTGATGCCAAGCCCTTTTTGGCGGGAATTCTGAAGACAGTGTGGTAAGTTTCAACTCCTCCTCTTCAATATTTCATCAAAATGATTGTCTGCATATGGAGTGGATTAATTGTTCATCAACTATGTTATCAACATTTTCTTGTGTATTTACCTTAGATTTTATAATCAACAAAATGTAAAGAAAGTACATAGAAATATAAGTTGATCAAGGTCATATGGTGACATGTTTAAGGTCTGTAGGGCCTAAAATGGGCCTAAAATGGAGGAAATGTCAACTATGTTACCTGTCAACTATGTTACCCATCAAGTGTAACACAGTTGACAGAGAATAACACGGTTGACAATGTTGTAAGGGTTTACTGGGTTTATGCTTATTAAGTCCACTCGATTAAATTGTTACAACACAGAAATTAAATGATAATATATAAAAGTGTAATAAGGTAGTAATTAAATAAATGCATGATTTGAGTTATACTGTACTTATCAGGGAAGAAGTCAGCTGATCTGAAACCATTTTTTAACTATTGTTATTAAAATTTTGAATGATACAGGTATTAACTCAACAATATTATCCATACACTGAATAAATCCTTACACTCTAGCTAGACGTAACGACATCATTATAGATATTTTCCATTCTACCCCTATAGCCTACTCATATTAACAAACAATAATTTCATGGATCATTTTGATATGTTTAAGTGATTTGAAATGACAGTTTCCTGATGACATATGTAATTTTAGCCCTATCAATTATGCTATACACTATTTCAAAACAGAGTCATTTCTGGTCTAGAGAGATGAGATTATCTGCTGCCGAGAAGCAGCGCCAGTACAGGGCTCGGCATGATGCTGATCCTGAGAAAAGGGCTGCATATTTAAAGAAACAACGAGAAAAGTGGCATGCCTTAATTGCATCTGACAGATTGTAGATTTGTTATCAAAATAAAGTTTTTATCATAAAGCAAGGTTTCTCTCTTCTTTTCCTAATGCTTCCCGTCAACTGTTCCCGTTACTTTGTTGTCAACTGTGTTACTTTGTTGTCAACTGTGTTACTTTGTTGTCAACTGTGTTACATGGGATTTTTGTGCCATAATTTGTTTAAATGTTGGCTGAACTGTAATAAAAATGACGGGGGACATTTTTAGAGAGCAAGGTCTGACATAATAATGTTGAATAACTCTAAATTCAACGTAATGTGGATAAAAAAATCATCCTTGATGATACTATCCCACAGAATATCAATTATACAGCTCAAAATTCATATTTTCAAAGCAGTTAGACAAACAACCACAAACACACTGAAGAATAGACTAAAGAACTTGCAAACAAATGTTTTATCAAATGCTTAGTATTTCATTCATGTCTTCTATGACACAACTTTTGTCTGTAACACATTTGACAAAATAATGAATCATATGTTTATTTTGATTTAAATATTTAAGTTATCATTTGAGCTTAAGCTTGCCAATTAATGAATTTTGCACATTCCAGTGATATATTATGGAAACAAGTAGAACATTTAGCAAAAAAACACACTGATTTCTTCACTTATAGGTTGATATGAAATGTACCCCTAATTATAGAATGACTAAGGCGAGTGAGGCCAACCTTCAAGGTGCAGTTTAAAGCTGTGAACAGCGCCGCAGGAGACTGATGCACATTTACATTATGTATTAATGTATGATCAACATTATATATTTATATGTAATTCTTTCAGTATCTCTGTTAAAAATGTATATTACAAATCAATCTGTTATTTTCAGTAATGATGCTGTTAAAAATATTTTTGTAGACTTTTCAAGTTTTGTTTTTCTATATTATCTAATGTCTGTTAATGTTGGAGGTCTCATGGTTTAGGTAATTTATCACACTGCATGAATAAATGATTATGTGTGTGAGGAGGAAATAGAATAAGCTGGTTGTAATAATAATGCTGTAGTTATTTCTATAGTCTTTGTGTAAAATTTCAACAAAATGTTTGAATTGAGAGGTTTGGACTTTTTTTCACTGAAATTAAATAAAGTACCAAAAAAAGGTACCATTTGGTACTGGCACCGAATTCCAGGTACCGTTTTGGTACCGGTACCGGCTAAAAAGTGAACGGTACCCAACTCTAGCTGGATTATTTCAAATTAATTCACAAGATCGAATGAAAAGCTATGCTCTTGTTAAGTTTTATTATAATAAATTTGATTTATATTTACATTACATTAACAGAACTTAATCTGTTGTCAACTGCATTTCACGAAGACAGACATAATTTTAAAGGGCGTTATTTAGGGTCAAATATAATAGAATGGAAAATAATGGAGAAAAGTAATGGCGTAAAAAATGGATAATAAAATGCAGTGAAAGTTTTTTTTTCTGCTGGACGAGTTAAAACTCTATTTTCTAAAGAAACTAACTAAAGTATATTTTTACATAAAATATCTAATTTCATAATGTATACCTTAAAGAAAAGTTTGGATGTGATGTTTTAGAATTTATTAATGTTAATGTTTTCGGTTTCAATACACTCGGTCCTATTTAACACATTTAACATCATTCCGCCCTGACGATAACTTATACGAAGGTTTCATTTTAGAAGCACTGAATTTTTAGAATGAATCAACAAATGATCACAGCAGTTATACATGAATCAGATGGGAATAGAGCGAGAATCCGCACTTTTCTTTTCTTTTATCTAATTATTTATCCTCTTTAACATTTTCACTCATTGGAGGCAGTAAGAATGTCACTTTCAATGTGGTAGAATATGGCCGCGGGGACGCGCATCGTCTAATCTGAGCGTAGCTGCGCCTGGTCGTAGTTTTAGATGGTGCAACAGGTGTAATCACAAGTCTGGACGTAGTTAAGTCCAACGTTGGGCTAACACGCAACTTTTTTACGTCCAGCTGGTGCAACCGGACCCTGGAGTTCATGAGAAGGGAATGTACAGTAACGCTGAAGTCGCTGGCAGTAGATCAGATGATTATCAGTAAATGTTTCCTCTGGCACAGATGAAGATTTGTGAAGCCCAGAGCTCTGTTCTGAGATCAGTTATCTCACATACACACACAACAATATGAGCTGTTATCCCCATGGCACCCTGACACCAATATTTGCATAGGATTTCAATGCGGAAACCACACATGCATGATGGCGTGCAGGAAGCACCCCCCCCCCACACACACACGCACGCACGCACGCACACACACGCACGCGCGCGCACACACACACACACACACACACACACACAAGAGAAGCAGCTACATTAACAGAGGATGAAACAGGTCCACCTACATGTAATAAATAAAGAATACAATAGCAGTGTATGTGAGGATAATATAACGATAGCGGCGAGGTGATAAGTGAGTGTGTAGAACAAACACGGCATGGCAGACAGAGATGTTGCTATGGTGATGAGCTGGAGACAGTATCATTGGTGCTGTATCACAGGATTCATGATGACAGAACTGAGAGAACAAGCGACTGTTGACAATGTAACTTATTATTTTTTTTGCAGTGCATGGGATTCATTTCTGTACAAATGATACATGCAATACTATCTTGATAGATGCAATCTTGTTGTTGATAGTGCACCTACAATGCCTTAAATTGCTTGCTTGGTAGGCAGCTCGATGTGGGGATTGCCAACACATATTTGTGTTCAAGAATAAATCAATAAAATCGTGCTGATATTTTTTCAAGCTATGCAAGCGGTCTCAAATAAAGCGTCATTATTTTTTTTATTTTAACAGACGGTGCACAGAAATTATCTGTGGATGTGTCAAAACAACTAGAATAAATCATTCATCAGCTCACAGAAAACACCCCTTACGATATTAACCATGGTTTAACTACAGTAAGCTAGATGTTTTTTGTTTTATTTGTAGTAAACCTATACTAACCACAAATTTACCATGGCCTTACTATAGTTACCATGTTTTAACCACGATATGTGTAGTTAAAATGTGGTAATACAGTAAAAATACATTTTGAATGTATGGTGAATTCAGAGTACTACTATGTCATTTGGACATTCATCAGGGTATAGGAAGACAGTATTCTTTAAGGGATATATTATGATACACAGGGCTGAAAATGGTGAACCTAGGGGGAAGTGATTTTCAAGAGGTACAAAGTTTAATTTCAAAATGTAGAGGATCGCCATCTTTTATCCATAAAATGGCTTCCAAACGCTAGGCACATTCATACATAAATATGGTGGCATTTTCTGAATTTGTGCTTAAAAATATAAAATATGTCCAACTAGAGACCCCCTCGGTCAATTCCACCAATGATGATATTGGCAATACTTTAAAATCATCATAGTATCACAGTATTCCCATCCGATAACACACCGTAACAAGTGTTTAGTAAGGGTTAAAACCTGGTTAATCAGTGCAACTAAATTTCCACAAGTTAAGATAAAGTGGTTGATCAGTTTTGAGTGGTTAACCAAGTCGGTCGGTTAAACTGTCCCAATGGCAGGTAGTCCAATGGCTAGTTCATTCCCTTAAACCATCATACTGCCATGGTTTTGTACACATGCCTTATGCTAATAATACACTATTCTTTGAAGTTCCTTGGAGTACCATGTCCCACACACTAGCATAACCGAGATGGTCTACAAGACCTCAACCCCACCAGCTGGTAGTCCAGTGACTTGTCAACAAAAACATAAACCAGCATGGAGCAGATAGAAAGCTCATAAATGCAGCGACTATGAACAAATGGACTTCCCAGCACAGAAATCATAAACCATCTTGTCTATATATGTGACCCTGGACAACAAAACCAGTCTTATGGGTCAATTTTTTTAAATTTGACATCATCTGAAAGCTGTAATAATGGAGCTTTCTATTGATGTATGGCAGGGGTCTTCAACTACTTTTCTTTGAGGGCCAGATTCCAAAAGTATAAAAAGGATGCGGGCCAGTTTTTTACCATATTCTCATTTCTTCTGTTATTTTGTTTTTCTGTTAGTTATTGCGTTTTGCTCCTTTTATACGTCCTGTTTTTGTTGCTGTTACTTATAGGCCATGATTAAAACATGCACACAAATAATGCATCCAGTATTTGTGCCTTTTCATGATATTAAATTAAAAGGGATATTGTGTTTTTAATTGTATTTTATATTCCTTAATGCGTTACTTTACCCAAAAATTGCTACTAATTTACTCACCCACAGTCCTCCAGTACATCGAGATGTGGGTGGCATTGTTTTTTCAAGAAGATATTTATGAAGATATTTGGTTGAATTAATTAAAGTTAAATCAATAAAAGTAAAAAACGCAAATACATTCAACACAAAAGTAATCCCTGCCCCTTGTAATGTTAAATTTGAGTCTTATAAAGCGAGTCAATTGATCTGTGCAAGAAACTGAACACTATTATCACATCTTCGGGTGAATTCCAATCGCATTCATGTGCCCCACGCACTTATAGGGCAGAGCCTTTGTATAATGCGAGTTCTGGGGGGAGATGAACAGCTGTTTTTCGTAAATATAGCCATTATTCATAATGAATACAGTAATAAAAACAACACCGTTTCCCCCTTATCTGAGACAACCGTTCACGTGGTGTACCCTTCATACAGTTAGCCTACTTTCAAGGGCACTAAACGCGTTTTAGAATGCGACCTATCGCGTGCGCAAACCGATTGCCTGTGGCTGTGCAATGCATTGCTGATTATAACGTTGTAAATAACATTAAGTTTCTTGGACTGACCGATCAAATCGCTTTATAAGACGTAAAACATTATGAGTCGCGGGAATTACTTTGTATGTTGAGAGGAAAATGTTAAACCCATCGATGGGGATTAACTCAGGGAGGGATGAAAGGGCTATACTGAGAAAAAAACTATAAAAGATGTCACATGAATTTATAGATATATTGTTTTTGATATGATGACAAATTATAAATAAATGGACTGATCTCATGGACTGATAAAGTTGTGCATTTTTGTATGCTGTATGTGCTTCATTACAGAATGATTACATTATAATGCAGTTTAATCTCTCACTAATCTCTCAGATGTATGAATGAATGTAGATAATATAAGACTATAATCGTAAAGGACTGTAGGAAAATATCAATCCATTTAGTTTTGTTCCCAAAGGATTTGCACAGAAGAGCAGATTTTTATCCGAAACGCAGTAGACTGGATGTGAATTATCCGAGCCATCTGAAATAATTCGGCCCCAAAAATTGAGCGGATACAGCTCGTGTCCGTGGGGTGAAACCATTACGATGGTAATGGGAATTTAAATAATTAATCCGTGTGTGCTGCCTCATTTGATCCAGACAGCCGACGGCTCAACCCATGATCTGTCAAATGCACCGGGCGCTCAATTACACTTGTGGTGCCACTGGCAGAGCAGGTGTAAACCCGATGCCAAAAAAACACATACAGAGGCGGTCAAAAACGTACCTGTCCATTTCCCATGTGTATTGTAAACACTAATCCCTACTGATGTGAGTGAAAGATGGACTACACCCAACACTCTTTGCAAGCACACGTGTGCCTGAAATCACAGTACAGTGCCACGGATCATGTGACGTGATGCTCAGATACCTCTGCAGAGGTGTAATTAGGTGTAATTGGGGTTCTCAGGTGTGAATGGGTCCAAGGTGTGCTTTAACACCCTGACACGAGTCTCTGTGGGTGCCGAACCGTGTTTGCATCTGTAAATGACTGTAATGCCTCTCACTGAGTGGTTGCTTTAACTGGACTTAAAGTATTAATCAATGTAAGCAGACACAATCCCATCAGGAAACCCTTCGCCTGTTATAGTCGGTTACTTACGGCACACATGGCCCATACACAATGGCTGTCATTCAAAATGTCCTACATGCATTTCTGAAATATCTGACAAATCTGTTTTTTAGCTACCAATAAAAGTGGCATGACCTCAACTAAGAGTCTAACATCGAGAGGTTATACAAGTGTGTTGGTGCAATGACGTAATATCAATATAACACTTTTGTGCAGGGTGTTATGAAAAACTGTAATGTAGTGTATTGGGGTGTAATGAAACGGTCAGACCACAATACACGCTGAACCAAATGAAATAAATAAAACTCAAATAAACAATTCACTCCCCCCCCCACACACACACAGAGTTATTGGAGGATTTTTTAACAATTTTTAACAACTTCTTTTGTTGTACATACAACTTGATATAGAACTGACAACATTCAAGGTTTAATTGAACCTTCTGTATTGAAATAAGTGAAAAGACACAATTAAGAAAGTTAAATAAGAATTAAAACATATGTTAAAAATTTGCTCTTTTTGTTTCACAATATATCAAGCCACATTATACCAATAGCATTGTACGTAAATATGCTACAGTAAAGACATCAAATGGTACTTTTATCATATATAACACGTTACTTGATAATTACATCGTTCAGAAATAAAACGTTACTCAATTCTGTAGCGGAAAATATATATTTAACCATAATGCATCTGTCAGGTAAACAGTTCACCGTTTGTTTCATTCTCCAATGATAAATAAAACATTAGAAATCATTAGCAAATCAAACAGCTTGTCTGAATAGAAACGTTATTCAGCCACATCAGAAGTGTCAGTTAGTGCGTCTCATATGCTTTGTAATTGATCTTAAACAGAAAAAGATGTGCGTTATTGACAACAGAATCCTTCCAGCTGTCTCTGAAGACTTCGCATTTGTCAACTGCAACGTAAAATGTCACAGTAGCCTAGCAAAAGTGTTCTGCATTTGAATGAAAGCGATTATGTTAAATTACTCCTGTTCATTCATTTTAATGCAGATTGCAAATTTCCCTAAAGACAAATGAGACGTGTTTCATTAGAATCCCCCCACCATGATGAGAGAAAAACACACAGCAGTGCACTTTCATTAAACAGCAGAATAAAGTCATCCAGACTCATCCGACACAACCGTAACATCCGCTGTTAGGCGTTAAAACTGAACAAATAGGTGTACATGTTCTCTCATATCTGTATGACAGCTGATCCATTAATAGAGGTATGTAAATATATCTCAAATGTTAACTGTGCCGATTGCTAACAGGCATGAGGCAACAGAGGCAATGTTTAGCATGACATACTACTAGTTTTAAAAGGAAGTGGTGTGCAGTACTGTATTCACATTTGCAAACAGGCAAATAACTAGATGACCATTTTCCAAAATATACATTATACAAAGCAGCATAATGTGTGAAATACATTATCCCACAATGCAATGGCATTTCCAGAGTGACGAAATATCCACAATCTCCACTCATTATTAAATCACCTTTTGAATTGAAATAATAAGAAAGATGTTAAAAATGATCACATACAGAAACTTGTCAACTGTACATAGTACACTTACTGCAGGTGCATGATATTTTAAACATAACATTCCTATGCATACATATATTCAAATATCCAGATATACACTATGATGAATGCACGTGACATGTAATGAAGGCCACAACTCGTATACATCTTCACAGATCTAACATTCACACTTATTCATTTGGCAGATGTTTTACCCATTTTATCTGTATGTGTGTCATGGGTTGAACCCACAACTCAATGGTCTACCAGTTGAGGAACACTACTTAAATCTCTGCTCCTCACTTCCTCCTTCAGTCGCTCTTTATCACATCTCTTCACTGCGAGAGATCCAGTGCAGCACATAATAACACACCAGCAGACAGTAATAACTGGGACGTTTCACTCCTGCATTTAGAAAACACTAGCTGACTGCTTTCTTTAAGGTCTTTCTATTGCTGATGTGAAGATAGATTATCACTTCATACAGGCTGAACATGTATGATTTGTTAAACCTGTACTGTATCTAAACAGAGCACAAGATTCCAGAATCAAATATATGCCCCTTTGAAATGAAAAAGATCTACCCCTTTAAAACCTTGTCAAGCACGCCCCCCCCCCCTCCATTTAGCCAAGGGGGCACATACTGTAAAAGGAGATACTGTACTGATAATAAATGGGTTCTTACTTCATGTTCATGAGTGCACAAGTATATTTAGAAAGCCAACACTTGAGAGTTTACTCAACACCAGCTGTTCACAGAGTCTTACTTAAACGGGAAGTTAAGTTCACACAGGAGAGTAGTAACTACTAGATAGTTTGTAAATAATTTTGTACTTCATTTGGTTCCAACATTTTTAAGGCACATATTAGCCGGCACAGTAGGTGGTACTTTCTGTTTTAATATTTTTTAATCGTACAACTATAAATGAAACTAGGAATTTGACATTTATTTCTTTGTATTCTGGTGTTTTGAAGGCCTACTGTTCAGTGAATTATTCACGTGATGTTTTCTTTTGTAAATGTTAGCATCATATATTTGTACATAGCACTGTCACACAAAACATTTTATTTATCCAATCCAACTGGCCTCCTATTTTATTCCAGCCATTACTACAGTTTCTGTAAATATTTGTTTAATGGCGCTCAAAACGCTTAAATCCAACGCAACTAAGCAAAGCTGTAATTTACACAAGGCTGAAAAGACGACGCCTTTGACAGCCCTGCTCTAAAGAAACAAACCAACTCCAATGAAATAAATAGCAAAAATGGGAACTTATGATATATATGAGTATACAGTTATGCTGGTAATACTTGGCAACCCCACACTTGTGTTCAAGTATTCTCTTTTCCGCACACCTCTCTACATCAGACTCCCTCAGAAATTGATTACCAGCCAGCTTTGACCTGTTCACCAATGAAAGACTGTGCAAGCAAGTCCTGCTACAAGTGTGTTTGTGTCTGTGCAGGAGGAAACTGGTGATGGCCAAGAACTTAATTGGGCTGTGTGTTTAATAGACTGCCAGAGTTATTTATAACACCCGGCATACGCCCCTCTGGATGTCTTAAGAAGCGATTCATTGTTGTTTTGCTAGGTAGTGTGCACACTGTGCAGTCTTTCAGAAAATACTTGCCTGAGAGCATCATGGAGCTGTTGGGAATTTAAATAGAAAACACATAACAGTCAAACAAAATCATTTACAGTTTTTATTGACATCAAACTGTAGCTGCACCGATGTGGCAATTTCTACACTGTAAAAAAAACACCTTCTACACCTGTCCTGAACCGGTTCTCAGTTTCCAACCCTGGTCATGACTGACCTCATATCTCAGACTGAGATTCGCTTCATTTCTTTTTTTAAGACAATGCATTTACACCTAAAGTCTAAAATAAAATGTCTGTCCACCTCAAAAGACGATGAGCTGTTTTGTGTGTGTAAGAGCAGCTATTCTTATTCACAGTATATTGTTTTTCACATTAGGTAAAAGTTTATCTAACATCTCTAATAGTTCTCTCCAAAGAACATTTGCGCCTTTATTGAGTTAAAAAGGGCCATTAGTGTGTTCCCTACTAATGGAAAGAGGCACTGCATTATTAAATACTGTTAAATAAATGAAAATCTTACATTTTGTAATGCCTAATCCATAATTCCTATCATTTGTATTTGAAATAATGGATGCAAAGCTCTTAAAAATATATTATCCTTGTTTGAGAAGTGGCAGACGAGACAATGACTAATGCTGTGTGTTCACTGCAGGACTAGGCTATATCCATGACAGCTTAAGAACCTAAAACTCCCACTTCTGGCTGAACCACATGGACGGGAACCTTTCGGCTCTCGGAGCTCCCAGCAGACACGACTGCACGTTTAATGTTATTGACTTCACTTGTCTAAACTCCCACAGAAAACTCTCTGCGGCATGTGTGCACGAGAGGTGGCGTCCCAGAGCTATACATATCGAAAGAAAAGAAAGGCTGAAAGTTCATTTCACTTCCTTTCACTGGGATGTGTGGTTACACACCACTGGTGTAGAGAGACGCGCTCTTGTGTTTTGTTATGTATAACAGTGCAGCTCTGAACATCTGTGGTTTGATTTCCATTAGCAGGTTCTCAAGAGGAAAACTACGGTGGCCGGGAAGTGCAAAACTAAAAACAAATCTAAAAGCAAAATAAAAAATCCAAAATCAAAATGACAAATCTGAAAACGCAATATCAAATCTAAAAACAGAATAGCAAATCTTAAAACACAACAACAATTCGAGAAACAAAATAACAAGTCAGAAACCACATCGACAAGTCAGAACGCAAAACGACAAGTCAGAAAACACAACGCCAAATCAGTCAAACCGGAAAAGGTAGGTATTTTGTTGAAATGGGATAGCTACTGCTGATTGGATGAAACTCCTGTCAATCAAGATATCCAGGACGCTCGATGTACTATGAGAAAGGACATGCATATGTGATACTGCGCATATTCATTGATTAAGGTTCAAAAGCCACATTTTGTTAATAAAGTTGAAACGGGCTCATCTTGCATTAGGAGTAGATGCGTCTGTTTCACACAGCATGCATGAGCGTGGCATGAGCCCTGAGCAGCACGCATAATGCAGCTTAAAGGCGACTGCCTGTGTACCATCCATGATCGTTTTTGCCCCAGAACTGTTTGCGGTCCTACATTCTTCAAAATATATTCTTTTGTGTTCAACAGAACAAAGAAATTATAAAGTAATCGTTCCTAGTATGGTAGTCAATGGGGTCCAAAAACTGTTTGGTTACAAGCATTCTTCCAAATATCTTTCTTTGAACACAGACATTTATTCAGATTTGGAACGACTCAAAGGTGAGTAAATGATGACAGAATTTTTAGTTTTAGGTGAACTATCCCTTTAATCCTCTCTCAGCCACTGTGCTGCTTCTAAAGGAAGGGGGAGGGGTGGAGTGAGCCGTCTGTTGCAATTCACAACCTCACCACTATATGCCGCTAAAATTACCCAAAGGTCATTTAAAGCAGTTATTGCAGCAGTGTGTGATTTCTGTGGCATTAGAAATGTTTTTTACAGCACACAATTAATGCACGATAGAGCTAAAATTGTAACGTGTAACGGAGCTGTTCTATTTCCGGCTGCAGGTTCAGATAGTCCACAGACCCAGGGGAGAACAACAGAAAGAGGCCTTGCGCAAGGAGAAGACCACAGAAGACATCCATCTAATAGCTAAATATAGATACAAAGCCCTTGAGTGGGCAAGGCAATCTGCCTCTTTTTCACTTTCTCTCTCTTCAATGAGTTAGAAAACAAAGGAAACCTTTACACTGCTAACGCTTCACACAGGGAACGCAAGGGGAATACATTGGATATCAGATGAAAATAAAGAAAACAGATCACAGAGTATGTATAATTTCTGAGACTTTGTGTTTACAGAATATTAAGTTTGCATGTAATGGAAGGCAAATGTTTATTTTATTTCTTATAACTTTATAATTGTGTTTTAATTATTGTTCACCTGTCATCCAGAAGAGCTGCTAAACTGTATTTCATTGTTCCTAAACAATGACAATAAAGTTCTATTCTATTCTATCCTATTCTATTTGCTGGGTGAACAGCCTTATAGTTCACTTGAAATGATAGACAAGACTGATTGATGATTTTGTTCTGCTCTGTGTTTGTTTGGTGAAATTTCACATGTGCTTATGCACATTTCTGAATTCTTGACCCTGAAGAATGACGATTATTGGTAAAAATCAGTTGTGGTTTAGACATGATGGTCTTGTACTGACATTCACGTATCCCAGCTAAGAAGACTGATATTTAGTATCTTAACATTCAAAACGGATAACTATATATAACTCCGATAACTCCTATCGAGAGTTATATATATCAGACTAAGTCTGTCGGAGGTTGTACAAGACAAAGAAGCCACGATAAACATTTAGAGAGATAGAGACTTCTAAAAGTCTAGAGCATCTATTAAGCTTTTTTTGTTTGTATCTTTCATTTAATGTATAATATAGCTGTTTGTGCATGTACTGTAAACAATTCTGCAAAGTTACAAAGCAGACTAAGCGTTTTGGAGGGCGCGGGGGGGGGTGTGGTGGTGTTAAAGGACTCATTAAATGAGCACTTTCAACAAGTTGATATGATTTATTAGGGTCTTCATGAAATGTCTGGAACATATTTTGCTTAAAAACACTCAATGGCTATGTAAACAATACCCTTTGTGCCTCGTCAAAAACAGCTATGTTCACAGCAACCCGTTTTGGTGCATGTCTCTTTAAATGATAATGAGTTACAGCGCACCCCACCCCCCTTCCGTCCGGCGGGTCAACACAACACACGTGTAGTACTGCCATGGCAATGGTTTAGCTAAATTATGTTTCCTGAACTCCTCAGCGGTAAGTTTCATTTTAAACGTCAAACAGCGCTCACGTTGTGCGTGTATGCTCGCCTAAAATCCATGGAATGCGCACCTGCAGATCTCAGCGGAATAGACCCTGTGCACAAGCGTAGCAACAAACTTCCACTGTCGCCAGAAGTCGGGATGTCAGTTTCTGGTTTGCTCTCGCACCACGCAAATTGTCAGTGTTTACAAAATGTGCCAAAACTAAGCATTAACGATGTACACCGCATCATTGTTGCCTGGTCCCCTGCTCCAAAAAGCAAGCAGGACAAAGGATTCAAGCTCTACATTTTGAGTTATAGCCTACGAGGGTAAGTAGTTTAATTTAATGTGGTGTGCCTACAGCTAACGTTAGTCGCTAATTACTTACTAATTTAAGAGTTATATTAAACATGAATTACCTTAGCTAAATCCCCAGGAACATTAGAAACGCCGGGTTATTAAAGTAACATGATTATAACTGTTGGTTTATAAGTCCTAGCTTCACCATACACTCAAACTGTGAGGTTTCTCAGCTTTCCTCATGGATCTGTAGCACAATGACTTCACCTGAGCCCTGATCTTTATTAGAAACTAAGAGGGGGAGAAAGTTAATACAATTGATAATTCATACTAACGTTACACTAAAAATAAACACGTCGCTAACTAGCTTAGTCACTAACGTTAGCTGTCGGCACACCACATTTGTCCCGCTTGCTTGTTGGAGCAGGGGACCAGGCATGAACATCGTTAATGCTTATTTTTGGCAGATCTTGATGACATCTTGTAAACACTGACATTTTGCACGGTGCGAGAGCAAACCGGAAACTGACATCCCGACTTCTGGCGACAGCGGAAGTTCGTCACTACGCTTGTGCACAGGGCGTATTACGTGGATTTTAGCGCTTGTCGTTGACAAGTTATAATGTTACACACACAACGTGAGAGCATAACTAGTATGCTGTGACAGATTTTTCAGCCTAAGGATGAATGATTTGAGACTTTTAAAATGAAACTAACTGCAGTGTTCACCCCTGTTCATTAGCAAAACAAACAGCTTGCCGCAGCTGAATATATTAACACACATAATGTATATACAGTATATAGTGTATGCATACAGCTAAACTCCAAGTGCCTATTTGCTGTCATGCGTGGGTGGTGAGGACACAAGTACAGAGGACCCAGACGCAGACAGCGGGTAAGGGGTTAAAAATACATTTAATAAAATATAAATACAAAGCAAAGACCCACGTGGGAGAAACGTAACAAAACAGGGGAATCTACAACAGGACAGGACTAAGACTAATTACACCTAAGTAGACTAAGACTAATTACACCTAACAAGACTAGGATTAACATAACCATGAACTACAAATGACTACACTAGACTAGACTGACACGGAACAGGCACTCACCATTCATATGACACACACAATAAACCAGCACAGGACAGAGAACAAAGGGGCATTAAATAAGGGATCAAATCAAGAGGGCACAGGTTTAGGGCATGAAACGAATAACAAGCAATAATGAGGAGACGAAAGGGCGGGAACAGAGACGCGACACCGGAGAGTGGAATGCCAACAGGGCCAAAACGCCTCTCTCCACATAAAACAAGGGATCCTGCCGTGATTGTGCCACAAGATCAAGACAGACATGACAAGATGAGGCAGAATCACGACAATTTGCCAAATAACATATAAATATAGAGTAAGTTTAACACTGGCTTTGAATGTTCTATTTAGCCCGTGACTGACTTAGCTCCCTTCGCTATCATATGCTAACGTTATCCTCCTATATATACGGTACATGATGTACGTCAATTCAGACTGTTGATAAATATTATTTACATCGGCAGCTTTGTCTCATTCAGTTGGTCTCGATCCCTCTTGAGGAACAACTTTGAAGCTAATCCTGCTTGTACTGTCCCAGGTTGATAAAGCACTCCGGCTTGAAGTGATTTGCGCAAACAAGCAGGTTTTTTACAGGTTTCTGATGGATTTCCACTAAAAATAAAATAAATCCACTCCTGTCTCTTCCGAGGTTAGGACTCTGTGCAGTAACCTCATTGCATGTTGTCCACGAACTTTAGCCATGGCGTCACGTACACCGCTGTCGCTTGTGAAAACAACAATTGCGTGGAATTGTGTAGATTAAGGGGCGGTAATATTATAATAAGAGCCTGCGTCTCATCACGTCACATCAGGAGTGAAATCTGAACGGCTCGATTTGTCACATGCTTGGAGAGAAAGGCTTACCAAAACAAAGTTACTGGGATCTTGTTTTTCACGTTTTCTGGGTTGCTAGATGCACGGGACCCGATTATAGCACTTAAACACAGAATTTTTTTAACTTTCATCCAATGGGTCCTTTAAAGAGAAAGAAACTACAACAGAGCGTTTCAGGCAGAAGGTGAAAAGATGTATTGTTGGATTAACGATTGTTTCAACATTTAGCTAACTTTAATATATTCATTCATGCAATGCTTTTTTATTTTGCTAACCAAGTTGACAAGATCTCTCAACAAAAAAAGGTTTTATTTAAATGTGTTATACTTTTTAAAATTATTTATTATTTAAGGTTATACAGTTTCACACGGATTCATAAAATGCCTACAGTTTTCCAATGATCCAACAAAGGCATTTTCAAAATGTTGTGAGAACATTTTAAAATCAGAAACTCCAGCTACTAGTTTCTCCTCAGGAGTTCTGCATATTGAATCTCAGTATTTTTGTTTCCAGGGTTATTTGGTTGTTAAGTGGTGATGTAAGGAATATGCAAATCACCTACCATATTTTGACGAACACCGAGGTCCTGTGATAATATTAGTCCCGTGCGAATCGGCATCTCTGTGATTTGTCGGGCTCATATATCATTTTTCAAGGTTTTATCCACCGGCTGCGAATAATGGAGGCTGTGTTGAAGTGTTTTGATATCATTTCGGGTGCTGGGTCATATCCATACTAGGGATGTGCGAGACTAATCGACTAGTCATTTAAAGGGTAAGCTCCTACTAGTCGACATTGAAAACAACAGTCGATTACGCGAAAAAATTACACAAAATGTTATAATTTAAATGACTTCCATTTTAATGTTTTGTTTAAAAAATGTTTAAATCACTTACTAAAACAATATGTTTGATAAAATAATTATTAATAGTTTACTTTAAAAGTGTATCAGGAACGAAATGTTTTAATTTTAGGTCAGATCTAGCATGCGTTTCCATTGTGCCAATTGCAGCATGCGTTAAAGAATGACCACTTGAAAGAAGAGTTGTTTGGATGTTTTGAAGGAGTATTTTACGACCGAGGGTAGGGAGATGAACTCTCTTTACTCACTTTGGGGACAGACAATCCTAAATACATCTCTACAGAAATGTACATATATTCATTTATAACCTTTCCATGTATTGATGTTCTTGTTGTTATGTCTGTTTTAAACATTAATCCATGTTTAATGAACATTAAAAATGTTCCCAATTTTAAGTAAGCAAAACTAGTAAGTTTTGAGTTTGTTGTACTGTTGTTGACTCCTTTTAATTTTGAACAATTTTAAGTAAGCAAAACTAGTAAGTTTTGAGTTTGTTGTACTGTTGTTGACTCCTTTTAATTTTGAACAATTTTAAGTAAGCAAAACTAGTCAGTTTTGAGTTTGTTGTACTGTTGTTGACTCCTTCTAATTTTGAACATTTAGCAAAGTAACTTTTTTTATTTACAGCTAAATAAATGAAAGGTCTTAAGACAACCTAAACAGTTCAGCTGCATCAACAATTAACAAACAGCCTTCACAGAGAGTGATGCAACACACACACGACTGCTATTGCACCTCCCACAACCTCATCATAAGCACCACTCTTCTGAACGATGGTAACCCCAAAAGTCAAAAACACAACAAACTCTTCTAAATATCCAAGATAATTGAACATTCATCATTAACAAGGCTTTTTCCTTTCTAAAAACTCATAAAATAACACTTCATTTCAAAATTTACTTTCCTAATGCAGTCTCACGCAAAGCATGCTGGGAACTGAATTTCATTCTCAACAAATCATCTTGAATTAACTTGTTGAAATTAAGTTAAACTAACTCAAAAGTAAGAATTAGTTACAGGAACTCAAAACATTTAAGTTAGGAATTTATTTTATATAAAATTAAGTTTACACTACTTAAACTGTTTAATTTCTTTGAACATTCGGGTTTACAGTGTAGTTTGAATGAATGTGTGTATACTAAAATTATTAGATTTGTAGTAACTTATTTAACCAAGATGATATGTAGATCATGTTTGGTGTCTATGAGGCGCATTTGTGATTTCTTTAATGTTAATGTTTGTTGTGTCTTGGTAACTCTTTTCATATTAGTTTTTATCAAATTCTTAGACGTTTTCTCAGTGAACATTCCATCAGCTTACACATGCAAAACACCATGTGGAAAACAAAGACAATTAACTTTCCCTCCAAAGGTGCCATCTCCTGATTGGGTCAGTCACGTCTGTAGGATGTGACATCCTTACAGTTTAAAGGAGACCACCAGAAGAGTCTCTTGGGGTTCGAGGGATGTGTTCTTTCTCTCCTCTCTCTTCTTGCATTTTGCTTTTCTTTTTGTCTGGGTACTGTCGTGCCACCTCTACAAGGGTAGAACTATCTCTAAAGGATGGACTAGAAGAAGACTTCACCTTTGATCCCCAAGTTTGTGCCAGGCTGCGGCCTCATCTTTCCAGATACAGATCCTCTTCATAAAACTGGTCATAAAACTCTGATCACTTCCAGCCAAGATCCACTGGAGCCTCAACAAACTGCATCAGGACACTTTCTTTCTTTTGATGGGCAAGACATGCAAGTATCATACTTAGTCTTATTAATGGATGCATAGAGCATCATTAATCCTTTTAACAAAGGTGCTTTACAAGAAGAAACTTATGTTTTGTTCAGGCTATCGATCTTCTGAATATCAAATACTGCCATAAATCCATGCTCTGTTCTTCTCTCTGCTTCAACTTCAACCTTCTTCCAATGCTAAACTGTATGTGTGTGTATGTTAGATTAGTATGTGTCTAGTCTAGGTAATAAAGTCCTGTTTTATTTCACACGTGACATTGTTTGTAGTTCATGCTCATAATCCGGAGTCCCTAAACATGCAGATTCTTGCTACCTGCTCGTAATGCT
>NC_079900.1:25702115-25757527 GCF_024868665.1 Triplophysa rosa
TTTTATCAAATTCTTAGACGTTTTCTCAGTGAACATTCCATCAGCTTACACATGCAAAACACCATGTGGAAAACAAAGACAATTAACTTTCCCTCCAAAGGTGCCATCTCCTGATTGGGTCAGTCACGTCTGTAGGATGTGACATCCTTACAGTTTAAAGGAGACCACCAGAAGAGTCTCTTGGGGTTCGAGGGATGTGTTCTTTCTCTCCTCTCTCTTCTTGCATTTTGCTTTTCTTTTTGTCTGGGTACTGTCGTGCCACCTCTACAAGGGTAGAACTATCTCTAAAGGATGGACTAGAAGAAGACTTCACCTTTGATCCCCAAGTTTGTGCCAGGCTGCGGCCTCATCTTTCCAGATACAGATCCTCTTCATAAAACTGGTCATAAAACTCTGATCACTTCCAGCCAAGATCCACTGGAGCCTCAACAAACTGCATCAGGACACTTTCTTTCTTTTGATGGGCAAGACATGCAAGTATCATACTTAGTCTTATTAATGGATGCATAGAGCATCATTAATCCTTTTAACAAAGGTGCTTTACAAGAAGAAACTTATGTTTTGTTCAGGCTATCGATCTTCTGAATATCAAATACTGCCATAAATCCATGCTCTGTTCTTCTCTCTGCTTCAACTTCAACCTTCTTCCAATGCTAAACTGTATGTGTGTGTATGTTAGAATAGTATGTGTCTAGTCTAGGTAATAAAGTCCTGTTTTATTTCACACGTGACATTGTTTGTAGTTCATGCTCATAATCCGGAGTCCCTAAACATGCAGATTCTTGCTACCTGCTCGTAATGCTAAGTGATTTCCCCAAATCATGAATTTGATCCAGATAAGAATAATTGATCATAATCAATTAAATGCATCCCAATTTGGGCTGATATTTGTTTCCCTTACAAAGGGTGGTGGAGAATATATTGCTTATAATTGTGATCAAAGCTCATGATAATTCTTACAAATTTGGTGAAGAATAGTGTTTAAATAATACTGTTCCTCATTGAATCCCCTACACTTTCTATTCGCTTTATTGTTTACACACATGTTGCTCTTCTCTATAAATAATAAAAACATTATATAATGTAGGCTATCTTGTTGATATGCTATAGGCCTACCCTAATTATAACTTGTAGGCTACTTAAATTGCGACATAATTAAAAAAAGCAATATTTTTTCAATCAACATCATTTAAATAAACAAATAATGAAACATTCGTTTTTAAGCTTTAATTATATTTAAGCCCAGGCACAGACCAGCCAAAGCAAACAAATGCTCATCGCATCACTTCTTGCAGCCGCTAAAACGATCCAGTCAGGGTTGGCTCATCAGCAAATGCAGAAATATTAATCATCATAACGTAAGGAAAGTGGAACACATATGCCTGTTTTAGCTACATTAAATATTGGATATGAACCGTTTGATTAATAGCCTACATTCTTTAGTCTTCAAAATGTATTACATAGGCCCTACGCAAAGTTTTTGGACCGCCGTCTGGGCCATTCTTAGTTTTAGACTAGTCGACTACACGGTTACAAAACTTTCGTTTAAACGACTGTCAAATTAGCCGTAGAGCACATCCCTAATCCATACCTGCCAACACTGTCGTTTTGGCAGGGAGTTTCCCATTTTGTTATTTCTCATGGAGACCCGCGATCGCGGTGATCTGGCCGGTTCGCGATCGTGGGTCTCAACTGCTGACAGGTACGGTCATATATCATTAAACACAATACAACTATTGGTTATACAAACTATACGCAAAGCCTTACCATCATATCCGGGAAATAAATCCGTAAATTTGAGTAAAATCACAGGCTTCACTTATCCCGTGTGCGCAACATGAAATACAGATGTGGGGAGGTAATTTCTAAATCACACGAGGTCCCCAGATAATACTAATCCCGTGCAAATAGGGCATTTGTCAGACCGTGTAGTTTGTTAGAATTAGCATTGCTCAGTCTCAGTCTCTCGTGTAGACTCCTTGCCCGTTTTTTTTCCTTTTCTTTTGTTTTCCAGTTTGCCTTCCAGCCTCACCCCACTGAACCTGGCTTCCAGTTCTTCCAGCACAGCCTAGCCTTGCCACTTCTCTTAGCTCTGCTCTCGCCACCCCGTTCTGCTAACCATTGTTCTGCCATCTCCAGTGCTGACCATGACAGGTTGCTCCTGACCAGTCGTCCATCCCTCCACCTCTGCTGGTGCTGCCGTACACTGGGTTTCCCAGTTGGCCTCGCAGTCAGCTTTGATTACTTGGGTCTTCCGTCGGTCATCAGCCTGATCTTCCTGTCCACCTTATTACTCCTGGGTGTCTGGCGTGGTGCTGTGATTACATTCTATTGCCTTTCTGTCTCAAAAAACTGTTAACCTGCAATTGAGTCTCTCTCCCATTCCTGATAATAGTAGCAATTTTTGTTGTTTGCCTATAGCATCTTATTGAGCAGTTGGACTCGGAAACAATATGGTGGTGCGTGGCGTCAGGCTCAACAAGCGGATAAATACTGAGCGAACAGATGGAAGTGTAAGTGAAGGTTAGTGTAAGAACAGCAAATATGTCTCTCAAAATCTCCACTGACAGTGGTCCTTCCCCTCACACACACACAGTTTTTCTTTTTTAATTAAATTCTAAACTAATGATATGTTACATCCTATCTCGTCTCCTAAACAAACCCTCAGGCTGAAGCCTTACAACATTTTCATTGAGACATTATTTACTATGTTAATCAAGTTTTTTTTTTGTTGAGTTTTTTTCTCAAAATGAATCTGAGTTGGGAAATTTTGTCCTCAAAATATACAGTAGATGATAAAACCAGACTCTCAAACACACAGCATCAGACTAATACACACTGTGCCCACTCCCAGCATTTTTCTTGTGATAAAACTTAATTTTTAAGCACCAATGTACACACAGCAAAAAAACGTCTTGGTTACGGATGTAACCTCGGTTCCCTGATGGAGGGAACGAGACGTTGTGTCGAACCGACAGAATGGGGTTTGTCTTGAGAACCTATCATCTTCTGAGTATTTAGAAAAGGCCAATGAAAATTGGCGAATGAAATTTGCATGCCGGGCTCCTCCCCGGATGTCCGGGTATAAGAGGGAAGCCGGCGTGCTCATTCATTCACCTTTGGTCTGAGGAGCCTAAAGCATCCTCCCCCGACCGCTGGGGTGGGCGGCCAGTGTTGTGGCATGAGGGACACAACGTCTCGTTCCCTCCATCAGGGAACCGAGGTTACATCCGTAACCAAGACGTTCCCTTTCTGTCGGTCTCTCGACGTTGTGTCGAACCGACAGAATGGGGTTCCTATGGAAAACGCCACAGCACTGAGCCGCGTCACAATCTCTGCGGAGCGACGTTGACTGGCCTGGGCGAGTCAGACGAACACGCTAGCGCGAAATTATGACCTTCCAGTGGAGAGGAAGGGGGACCCAGAGCTTTCCACAAAAAGTTGGGAAGCCCCCTAACGCCGGCCGTCACGGGCGGAGGCCTGATTCTCTAAATGGCGAGAAGCCGCCCGGCACCGTACGGGCCACTGGGTAAGCATTATTCCCCCCTGGGGGGGAAAAACGCTGCAGAGGCCACTACCTACCGTAGGGAGGAATTAGTGGAGACACCACATGGTCTCACCATCAGGGGAGAACTCATGGGAGGAATGTGCGGACTGCAGGAGTTAACCGCAAGGTGGGAGTCCACCTGGGGAGGTCATGGGTTGCCAAGGTGGGAACCATTCATGAGGATACATCAGACGGAACAGCCCACGGAGGGGGGGTTACCACGTCTGGAGCACTAGGTCCGGTTAGAGCTATGTGGGAGATAACTCAACTGTTCCCCGGCCTAAGGGGGCAGGGCTGCTCTGCCCAGCCTGTCCCCTGGAAGGGTGCTTAGTGATGGATGGAATGCCTGTTCTTTACCCGAGGGGAAAGAAGTGAGGCGGGATCGCCACTGCTCCCCCCGGAGGGGGAAGGGCTTCCGCAGGCGTACGCCCTACCGGCTGCCGGTCCCACACCTTGCCAGGATGCGGGCTGACACCGGTTCCGCGCGTAGGTATTAGAACCTCACGGAGTTGTTGGGCATAGCCCAACCCGCAGCTCTGCAGATGTCTGCCAGAGAGGCGCCCTGAGCCAGTGCCCATGAGGGGTGTGCCTCACTCCCAACGGGCAGGGGCGAAATGAGATCGGTATGCCCTAACGAGGGCATCCACGATCCAGTGCGCCAGCCTCTGTTTGGAGACAGCCCTCCTGCTGACCTCCGAAACAGACAAAGAGCTGCTCAGAGCTTCTGGGCTCTGCGTGCGGTCCAAGTAGAGGCGCCGTGCGCGTACTGGACACAACACGGATAGGTTGGGTCTTCCTCCCCGGTGGGGAGCGCCTGCAGGTTCACCACCTGGTCTCTCGGGAGAGTGGTGGGAACCTTGGGCACGTAGCCGGGGCGGGGTCTCAAGATAACGTGAGAATCCCGGCCCCGAGTTCTAGGCAATCTGTGGACACGGAGGGTGCTTGTAGATCCCCTACCCTCTTGGAGGTGAGCGCCATGCGGAAAGCCGTCTTTATCAAGACTGAGAAAGAGCGGCAACCCCGAGAGGCTCGAAGGGGGCGGGGCCTCTTGAGGCCCGCCACCTAGGTCGCAAGAGGGTACGGAGCGCGGATAAGGTGGTCACCCTCTCGCGCCCCTTAGGAACCTAATGACCAGGTCGTGCTGTCCCAGAGGCTACCCAGCACTTGGGTCATGATGAGCGGCCGTAGCGGCTACATACATTCCCAGTGTGGAGGGGGAGAGGTTACTCCCCCGTCTCTCTTGAGGACGGGACAGCTCGTACCCGACCGAGCAACTCCGCGGGTCTTCTCGCCGAGAAGAGCACCAGGACGAGAAGAGGCGCCACCTATGGGCGTATAGCCGCCCAGTGGCCGAAGCCCTAGCCTGAGTGACGTCCCAACCGGACCGGGGGTGGGTCACTCAGGATCTCCTCATCCCGTCCAGACATGGAGACCAGGTTTTGCCTGGGATGCCGTAACGTGCCCCTTCCCCCGGGGAAGCTGTCCGCCAGGGGGAGCGGCCAGGGGGGAGTTGTTGTCAGAGCCTCAGCTCCGAGAACCAAGTCCTGGTTAGGCAAAAGGGGCGTAACTAGTACCACTTGATGCTCCTCTTCCCTGGCCTTGCACAGGACCTGTGCAATGAGGCTCACTGGGGGGAAGCGTACTTCCGCTTGTCCCGCGGCCAGCTGTGCGCAAGGGCATCCGTGCCGAGGGTACCTCGGACAGGGAGTACCAAAGCGGACAATGGGTGGAGTCCAGGGAGGCAACAGGACCACCTGTGCCTGGCCGAACTGCCCCAAATGAGCCGGCTGCGCGGGGATGGAGTCGCCACTCTCCGCGAGGCGTCGACTGACGAGAGAGCGCATCGGCTGTCTGGTTCAGGACGCCTGGGATGTGTGTGGCTCACAGGGAGCTGATCACCTGCTGACTCCAGAGGAGGAGGCGTCGGGCAAGTCATGTTAGCTGCTGTGAGTGAAAGAATACGCCACCGCAGCTGTGCTTTCCGACCGGACCAGCACGTGCTTCCCTGCATGAGAGGTAGTAGCCTCCTCAATGCAAGTAGCACAACCAACAACTCTAGGCAGTTGAATGCCAACGCAGGCGGGGGCCCGTCCACCGCCCCGCACTGCTTGCCCTTTGCACACGGCACCCCAACCTTGCAGGGAGGCATCCCAAAGGGGACCCCTGTCCGCAAGAAGGTCATGGAGACCAGGGGGTTAGGGTGTGTTGGCAGAAAAGTGTGTGACCATACGCCTGCTGCCGGTGTGCCACGCTCTCCAAGGAACTTGACTCTGCAGCCAGTGTTGGAGCGGTCATATGTGCATCGACCCGAGGGGGACCACCCCCGCCGAGGATGCCATGTATCCCAGGAGCCTCTTGTTACAGGGGGACCGCTGACTGTCTGATCCTCAGGCAGTTCAACACTGACCGGGCGCGCTAGTCAGTCGCGCTGCCTCTGGGAGGCCGCGAGGGTGCGGGCTTCCTCGTCGCGGGTCTCGCGCCCCCCCCGGGGGGAGAGAGGGGCCGCTCGTGAGGACAGAGTCGAGTTCCATACCGAGAAAGAGGATGCTCTGCACCGGGGAGAGCTTGCTCTTTTCTCAGTTGACCTGTAGCCCCACCGATCTAGGTGCCGGAGCACCAGGTCCCTGTGTGTACACAACAGATCTTGAGAGTGTGCCAAAACTTGAGCCAGTCGTCGAGATAGTTAGTACCCGCACACCTCCTTCCCTACAGGGAAGGAGGGCGGCTTCCACGACCTTCGTAAAGACTCGTGGAGACAGGAACAGACCAAAGGGGAGGACCCTGTACTGATATGCCCGTCCCTCGAACGCGAACCGTCGGAATGGCCGATGTCGAGGGAGGATCGAGACATGAAAGTACGCATCCTTCAGGTCGATTGCCATGAACTAGTCCTGACGCCTGACGGACGCCAGGATGCGCTTCTGCGTGACCATCCTGAAAGGCAGCTTGTGTAGGTGCCTGTTCAGAACACGCAGATCCAAGATAGGGCGCAACCCTCCGCCTTTCTTGGGGACAATGAAGTACGGGCTGTAGAACCCGCTGAACATCTCGGCCGGTGGGACGGGCTCGATCGCTCCCTTCACCAGAAGGGAGGCGACCTCCGCCCGAAGTACGGGGGCATCCCTGCCTCTGACTGAGGTAAAAAGGACGCCCCAGAACTTGGGCGGACGTGTAGCGAAGTGAATCGCGTAGCTGAGACGGATCATCTTCCTCAGCCAGCCTGACAGTCTGGGAAGCTGAGACCAGGCTCCCAGAACTGACACAGGGGGACTAGAGGTTTGATCTGCTTCATCGCCCCCGCGGAGGGTGGTTCGATGGCTAGCAGTATGGATTCCTTGCCGGGGGAGGACCCCCAGGGAGGAGATCGGCTCTGCTGTTTTTCCTGCCTGGCGATTGTCCGGCTCGACGCACTGTCTGTCTGAGAGTGCTGAAGGCTGGTGTTTATACTCGACATTGCGCTTTGCCATGACGCAACGTCGAGTTTGCCGTTCACCGTCGTGCAGAGGGTGAGAGCGGCTGTGGTAACCCAGAGAGAGAGGAAAGGGAGGGGGCCAGCAGATGGAGAGACGGGGCAGGATCCGTCCCTATCCGACTTCCCAGCGATGTGCTGGGGTCGGGCCCAATGGTAGCCTCGATCCCCCTGAGGTGTTCCCATGACGGCCGCTGCGCCGCGGCTGCTGATGGGGAGATGGTCTCCTCTTCGCTGTCTCCTCCAGGGGGGGCCGCCCGAGCTGGAGGGCGTTGAAGAGGACCAGGGATGTTGGGAAGCAGACAGTGCACGGGACTCGACGGCCGAGGCGGCCGAGTTGCGGCACGGAGGACTGCTTCTTACTGTCGAGAACCCTCCGGGGAGGCCGCGTGCGGGTCTCGCGCCCCCCCCGATGGGCGGGGGGTGAGCGGGGCCGCTGCGGCTCGACAGTAACACCAACCAGCCCCCCCTTGCGAGACGGGTACATTGAGAAGCGGACCTTCTCAGCGTTACTCATCTGCGCAAGGATTGGCCAGAGGAGTTTCTCATGGACCACAAGTGTGGACATCGTCCGACCCAGGGCCCGCGTGGTCACCTTGGTCGCCCGTAGAGCGAGGTCGGTGGCGGCGCGGAGTTCCTGCATTAGCGCTGGGTCGGTCTTACCCTCGTGGAGCTCTCTCAACGCCCTGGCCTGGCAGGAGCCATAGCGTGGAGAGAGGAGGCAGCTTGGTCCGCCGCAATGTAAGCTCTCGACACCAGAGATGCCGAGACACCACATGCTTTGGACGGGAGTGTAGGTCGAGCCCCCCCAGGTGGCCGCCACCTACGGGCACGAGTGCACCGCGGCGGCATACTCCACCTGGGGGACACCGACGTATCCTCTAGCTGTCTCAACCTCGAGGGAAGAGAGGGTGACAGAACTTTGTTTGACATGAAACGTGCCGGGAAGGGGCGTTCCAGGTCTTACAAAGTTCCTCATGCACCTCCGGTAAACACGGCACTGGGGGCGGGCGCGGCTTGTAGCCGCGCTCAAACCCGAGGCGCCATGTAGCCAGCCGCGAGCGCCGGGAGAGGCAGTGCGGGCACTGCAACCCAACACTCACGGCGGCCCGGGAAAGCATGGCCGACATCTCGACATCCGCTTTTTCCTGGGCTCGACCCCCCGAGGGAGGGAGCCCGAGGAATCGTCGGAGTCGGATGGCAGTACGTCACCCCCCGATGCTGCAAGAGACATCTCATCATCACGCATCGTGTCCGAATACGTGATTGAGGAATAAGACGGCGGACCGTTTTTTTTGGGGAACGGTCAGACGAGCGAAACGAGGTGTGAACGGTCCGTGAGCCGTGGCTGGCGGATTATCGCTCACAGTAATCCTCATATCACCCTCGCTGCTTGCCATAGCGGACGGCAGGGCCGTAGTCCTGCCGCCACGGAACGGGGAGCAAACGAGGTGGTGGCTGAGTCCCGTGGGAACACAGCCACCTGTGACGCAACGTCTGAATCGTCACCGCCCGCAGTGCGGGCAGGACGTATCCACAACGTCTGCCCCAGCGTACTGGAAGCAGGCATTGTGTCCGTCCCCCTCCTCGATGAGTGTGTTGCACCCATGAGAACAGCGGGACAAGCCACGCTGGAGAAATTTGCTCTTTTAGAAAAGGAAATTTGCTCGAACACCTCCGGAACTGCCGAGACGCCCAGGGGAGAGTCACTGCAGGAAGGGACCGTCCGCTGTCCACGTCGTAGATTCCAGCAGAAAAATGATCACCCAAGATCGTAGAGAAGCTCATCAGATGCGTAGGCTCTGAAGAACAAAAGGTGAATGAATGAGCACGCCGGCTTCCCTCTTATACCCGGACATCCGGGGAGGAGCCCGGCATGCAAATTTCATTCGCCAATTTTCATTGGCCTTTTCTAAATACTCAGAAGATGATAGGTTCTCAAGACAAACCCCATTCTGTCGGTTTGACACAACGTCGAGAGACTGACAGAAAGGGAACACACAATTCTCATGTCTTGAATGAATGCACAAATGAGCATTAGAGTAGCCGACTGAATCTCCATAAAATTAACAAAGACTTGAGTTATTTGATTCAGAGTTAGTGAAATAATCAACAAAGCAAAGGCTGCTGAAAAACATCCCTCCAGCTGAATGTTTCATTCTGTATCTCAGGCAATAATTCAATAACACGGCTTAAACCAGCCTGGACTGGTCTGGTGATTCAGTAGCTGATTCTCTTTTAAAGCCCGACTACCTGATAACTGCCAAAAAAACCCTATAAGAGCAGCAAACAGACCAGACTGACCAGGCTAGGACACCAGTGAAAACCAACAAACCGTCGGGGTTTGCAGTAGCTATTTTTAACCAATAAAAGATAGGTCAACTTCAGCTTTATAATGTCATTTTGTAAACAATTCTTAAATAATCAATACCTCAAAGACTGATTTTCACAATTCTGAATAAATTCTGACGAATTCTAGAGAACAGCACTAAAAAAAATTGGCCACAATATACTGTATTAATATGATGGAATTTTCCATATTCATTTCTTACAGTTGTTTTATCTGTATTTTAAAATTTGCACTGCACTGAATTACATTACATAAATAAACGGATAAAGTACTGGCAGAAAATTACCAGTACATTTTCTGTAGTTTTTTTACAGTGAATGAAAACAACAATAGTTTTACTACAGTAACTATATAATTTAACTAAATCAACCACACATTTACCATGGCCTCACTATTAACCATAGTTTACCATGATATTTGTGGTAAAACTATAATGATATAAATGGTAATCAGTCCTCCAAAAACATAATAACTTCACTTTTACAGAATCAACTTGATGTCATTGTTTATGCTGTAAATGCTAATGTGGTTGTGCAAGCTATACAAAAAGTAGGCTACACTCACAAAGTGTACAACAGACTTTTTTTCTTTCTTTCTTATTTATATAGTTGATACTACAACAGCTGTTGCCTGCAGTGCTTTAAAATCGCTAGAAGAAAACACATAAGGCACATACAAAAACAGAAATCCAAACATGATGTACTTTTAACATGATTTTAAAATTTGGTAGTGACCTAGCTGACCTTATCAAAGAAGAGAGATCATTCCAACCGACTGGCAAAAACACTCTGCCGCCCTTAAGTAGGTCAAATGTCATTCAGATCAGTACACGATGCCATAGAAGAACCTTTTTTGTCTCAATAGTTCCATGAAGAACCTTTAACATCACTGTTTCACAAAAGGTTCTTTGTGGCAAAAAAGGCTCTACAGATTATTTAAAAAATGTAAAAAAGAGATGGTTCTTTAAAGAACGTTTGACTGAATGGATCTTTGTGGAACCAAAAATGTAACCAAAAATGGTTCTTCTATGGCATCGCTGTAAAGAAGCTTTTAAGCACCTTTATTGTTTTACTGAGTGTATCTTAGATCAGTAATGAACAAGAGTAATTGTGATGCGCAATAATCTGTAAATGGTTGGATTAATGCTTGTGTGTCTGTCTAACAGTACATTCTCCTTTCATAATAATAACAATAATGCTGTGACTCATCCCTAGAAAGCGGCCTGTAATAAACCAGCCTTTTTCAAATGTCTTCAATAAGAACTTTCCCCCTTCACACAGCTCACACAGTCCAGCAGGAATAGATTTACTCTTATGCGAGAGTAAAGTTTTATTCCCTTTCGTTTCATTCTGATTTAGGCATGAATTCAAAAGCAAGGCAAGAATTTCCATGCTGCTGTTGTATGTTATGAAGGGACCAGCCACTTTTCCCAGAGGTCCTGATTCTGGAAGCATTTTCCCATTATTATTTTCCATAGGGATTAAAAGAACTCTTTAGTTAGATGTACACTTGGAGTCAAAACAAATAGCCTTAATAACATGAGTAACTACAAGATGTGCACTTAAATGGTGTCCAGTGAAAGAGCTGCCCATTACATACATTATTCATCAGATTTTAGCACAGCATGAAACTATTGCAGTTATTGCTTTAATGCACACAAAACAACTTGTTTAAATTTATTTATTCAGGTGAAACATGTAAGTAGTCTGAGAGTGTTTTCTCAATGTATTGTTCATTGTTAGTTCATGTTAGGTAATGCATTAACTAATACAACCTTATTGTAAATTGTGACCAGTGTATTATTCGATAAGGAAAGTGAATGGGATTTGATTTTCTCTCGTCTGTTGTGGAAAGCGTCCTTTTCATGCACCCCATGAAGAGCATACTATCATGAACAGCATGACGAATCATCCATAGACATCAGACAACATGCAGCAATAAAAATACAGACAAAATAATGATAATCTGATCTATGACGAATGCATCAGTCACACCGAATATACTGTATATCTGCCACAGAAATGATCTCATACGAGGATCTGACAGGCATGCATCTGCTGTGAGTGGATAATGACTCTCTCAATTATCTGAGAATGACACACAAACAAATGTGCACACAATGGCATTATGTAACATACCGTCTTGAGTCTGTCCACAACAGCACTACAACATATACTGTATATCCCTGTATAGGGCACTCATTGAAATACTTGGAAATTCCAAATTTCAAGCCTGGGGTGTTATTGGAGGTTATGACAAGACTTTTGAACTTTTGTGACTTAAAAGAAAAAAAAAACATTTTTATGTTAAAAATCAAGGTCAATGAAGTTACCATATATGGTACTTCGCCGGTCTATGGTCATTTTCCCCCAAAAAGTATATTATATAAAAAAATAAGACACATATATAAAATATAAATAAATGCATAAAACATTTATAAACTTCATACAATATTTATTTAGGAACATTTTACTTTTATTTAGGAACTTTTTTTGTTTATTTAGGAACATTTAGGAACACAAACACACACTCAAAACAGTAACAGTGAAGTGCAGATACTGAAAACAAAGAATATTGACATATAAATCTTAAAAATATAATAAGAAGTGAAAAATAGCACTAAGTACTGCTGGTGCCACTTATTTTAGCAGTAATAAGGCTCACAGTAAAAAATAAACAAATATATGCCATTTAGGTATAATAAAAACTGTTATAAGTTTAAGTTTCCCACTGGATCACTGTATAATGTTATACAAACCTGTGGCAACTTTCAATGCACTAATAAATACTATTGCCCTACGTTATAATGCATTATTAGTACAAGTATGGCTTACTAGATGCATCTGGTCATGTCTAAAAATGGACATTTTGTCAAATATGATCACACCTTTTTCATGCAACAATTTTCACTAATTTCTAGAAATCCTAAGCAAACAACATTTATCTCAACATTAAACACAACTATTCAACCCACGTAATGTGTGAGTTTCATTAATTTATCATTGTTCGTTTCAATGCTATTTACGTATTTGTGGGAGTAGGTAGGAGCGCAGATCCGTGTTTCACAAAATCCGGAATTACATTGAAGTTTGAAACGCCCCCGGCAACTCCTGATTGGTCAGATGCCATTGTGTCACTATTTGTGACGTAGACTGATCTCCATTGATTGGCTGGGATACAACCATGCACTTACACAAGCTCACGGAGAGGCATGGAAACGCCCTTGTGATTGGTCGATTAATTTACCAAATGCCAAAAAAAGAAAAACTATCCCTCTCTCTTGCTCTCAACAGGTATTGGTCTGGCTTTTGTTGAAACCAGTAACTTTGTATTAGCACCTATTGTATTATTGCTCCTGTATGACATATCGCTTATTGCTCCCTGATCTCTCTTTAAGTCGCTTTGGATAAAAGCGTCTGCTAAATGACTAAATGTAAATGTTTTTTGGACGATAAAGGTATATGCACATGGTGCTTTTCCATCCATGCATAAATGTTATAAACTTCACTGTTCAAAAACATTTTTCAACATTTTCACACCGTCAGACAATGGTTTGTGTGAAGCATATGTATTTAAACAGGGTTTAATAAGGGGACAGTGGTGGACGCTGATGGTGGTATTTAAATGTCATATAAAGGCTACTCTTGCTTTGCTAAACTTGTGCGCGTCACTTTCATGATTAAACCAGACTCTGAGTAACATTGCACTTTCATATCTACAGCTATAACCTTCTTCTGGACAATTGTTTTATTTGTAGATGCATTTCAAGATGTGCAAGTGAAATTTATCAAGACTGAAATGCTTGATTGACTATCGGTAATGTTATAACATATGCTGAGATTAAACTGACTATCAAACCAATAGGAAAAATAAAACACTGACCACTGACAGTTAATCTGTAAAAACATCCAGTTTATATTCAATCTGATGTTAGTCAACAACACAATACTCTAGTAACCATAAAAATACACAGCACACACGCATATTTAGGGAAATAAAGTTAATTAAGTACTGAACTTAACACAACAGTGTCTTTTTATGAAGGAAATGAGCAATGTCTACAATGTTGTCTGTCCCTATACAACTAGCCATCTTAATCTTTGGGTTTTGGGCAAAATATTGTATGCTCCTTAATTTGCAAGTGTCAGCTAAATTAAAAAATTTTAAATGTTTCTTTACAACTTTTTCATTGGCTCCAGTTCTTAAAGGAGTTAAAACCGTGCTGCGCGAGATACGCAGTTTAAAAGCCACGCGTGTCTCTCCGTGCTGCGCGAGATGCGCAGTTTAAAAGTCACACGTGTCTCTCCGTGCTCCGCGAGATGCGCAGTATAAAAGTCACACTTGTCTCTCCGTGCTGCGCGAGATGCGCAGTTTAAAAGTCACACTTGTCTCTCTGTGCTGCGCGAGATGTGCAGTTTAAAAGTCACACTTGTCTCTCCGTGAAGTGCAAGATGCGCAGTTTAAAAGTCACACTTTTCTCTCCGTGCTGCGCGAGATGCGCAATTTAAAAGTCACACGTGTCTCTCCGTGCTGCGTGAGATGCGCAGTTTAAAAGTCACACGTGTCTCTCCGTGGATGCGTCTCTCCGTGCGGCACAAGTTGTGCTGTTTTAAAGTCAGACGTGTCTCTCGGTGTAGAAGCCTTATAAAAACGTCTAAATGTATAAAAATATTTTAAATTTGATGTAGAAAAGACGTCAACAACGACCACATTTGTACTACAATTATCCCCTATACAGAGGTCCTGTGGACGTCAATACTGGACGTTCGGAAGACGTTGAAAAAAAGACGTCGTCTGGCGTCACAGTCCGCACCTTTCGAGGACCCAAATTGGACGTGCAGAAATGACGTACATAAGACGTCGTTTGGACGTATCTTTGCGCAGTGGGATGCGTCTCTCCATGCAGCGCGAGGTGCGCAGTTTTAAAGTCAGACGTGTTTTGCATGCATCTCTTCAAGCTGCGCAGTTTTAAAGTTTAAAGGGGAGAGGTGTTTTAAATGACACAATTAAAGATTATATTAGTAAAACCCAATTTGTGGCGTTTGCACTTTGCAAAGTACAGATTAGGCTAAATACCCTGATTTGGTGGTTTATTTAGTTCAGAGGTGGGTAACGAACTACATTTACTTGAGAACTGTACTTAAGTATTACTTTTTCTGTTTACTTTTTACTGTACTTCAATACATTTGAATGACAAATATCTAACTTTTCATGGCACAAAAAAATGATTTCCTTGGCCGACCCTCCCCTCGCTCCCACGTTTGGGAGAGACTATTGTCAGTTGATTCTAATATGACACACATGAATCAACTCACCAGGTGTATTAATTATGGAGACATTCACAACATTTTGGGAGAAGACTAATGAGTTCAATTGTGTATACTTTTCCCATATCTGATTTACTTATTATGAGCAAAATATGTAATTACATTTTATCCGATTAATCGACTAATCGAAAAAATAATCGACCAAATAATCGATTATCAAAATAATCGTTAGTTGCAGCCCTACATATTTGTACTATGTCACGGCAGGCGTGAAAGAGAACCCAATTGCAGGCAGGCAATGAAGGGGTTAACAAAACACTTTATTTTTAACAAAGAACAAAAACAGAAACTAAAACACCCACAATGGGGAAAAAACTAAACAGACTAATACAATAAAACAAAAAACGTCCCGCGAGGGGGCAAGACAAAACAAGGTCAAACTAATAAGAATAATATAATAACAAATACAAACACTAGCCGGGAAGCCGGAACAGAAGCAAGACACGAGACTGAGTAGGAACAGCACGAACAAGGCACAAGGCAAACATCGAACAAAACGAACGCAATCCACAAGCAACAAGACAAAGAAACATGAGGGTATATATAGGCAAGACAAATAAGGGATAATTACACAGGGCAGGTGGGAAACATTAGACACGGGAGGAAGGCAATACATGAGACGAGAGGGGCGGGGCCAATGACAAGACACGAGAAAACACATGAGAGGTAAAAACAAACAACTCATGGTTTTCTCACTTAAAACCTAAGGGCTCTGTCCCGATCCCGCCACACGACTAGAATTTCATAAACAGACGGTGGGACAGAGCCCTCCCCTTAATGAACACCTCCAGGTGTTCACCAAGGGGTTGACTAACAAGACCTGACAGACTGGACCAAAGACAACAACCAGACAAACATGGTGAACAAGACAAGGGGCAGACAAGACAACAAGACTGAAGGATTGGGGTGACTTAATAAAAATAACAGACATGGGAGGGGGGGTGGGGCAAAACAAGAGTTCATGGGGGGTAAACCAAACGGATTGGGGAAACAAGTCTTGGGGAAACAAGCAAGGCTGCGCTCGAGGGTGCGGAGTCCTGGGGGACTTAGGAGAAGACCTGGGGGGGACAGTCTTTGACCCTGGGAGTTTCCCAGGGGCCGGCTTGGCTGCCGGACTGGGTACTGGCTGGAAGGCCGGCTGGACAGGGCTTGATGCCGGCTGGAAGGCCGGCTGGACAGGGCTTGACGCCGGCTGGAAGGCCGGCTGGACAGGCCTTGACGCCGGCTGGAAGGCCGGACTGGACGCCGGCTGGACCACCGGACTGGATGCCTGCTGGATCACCGGGCTGGATACCGGCTGCACCGGACTGGACACAAGACTGGATATCGGGCTGGACACAAGACTGGGCACCGGACTGGTCGTCGGCTGCACCGGACTGGACGCTGGCTGCACCGGACTGGACGCCGGCTGCACCGGACTGGATACCGGCTGCACCGGACTGAACACAGGACTGGACACAAGACTGGACACCGAGCTGGACACAAGACTGGACACCAGACTGGACATCGGCTGCACCGGGCTGGACACCGGCTGCACCGGACCGGACGCCGGCTGCACCGGACTGGACGCCGGTCGCATCGGACTGGACGCCGGCTGCACCGGCCGGGTTGGAATCCACGCTGCCCGCCGTTGCCTCTTCTTCTTCCGCCGAGCCACCCGGCTGGTGGTCGGGTGATGGAAGGAGGTATAAGGAACGGCTGGCTCCGGCTGGGACTCCTCAGAGGTGGATCCCCCCGCTTGCCAACGAGGCTGGTGGACGGTGGAGAGGCTGCTGTTGAACTCCCCAGGGCCACGACCCCCATGACGCAACCTTCCGGGATGGACACTAGGCAGGAGCGTGGAGCGTCAGGAGAGGAGCTGACGGGGAGGCCACTCAGCAGCTCCTGGAAGGATCCTCGGATCATCCTCTCGCGAATGGCCCGAGGAGGAGGTTCGACGAGACCCGCCAGGAAGTAAGCATTGAAGAGAACCTCTGGCAGCAAGCCCCTCCGAGACGCAGATGTCCGGGCATACTCCGCCAGAGGTTGATTGCACTGGGGTGGAATCGGGCCGTCACCCTTCTGGATCAGGGTAGACGTTGACTGCCACCAATCGGCCAACTCCCGCATGGTAGAGGCCGAGGTGCTGCCTGCTGGGTTCATGCTGGCTCGTGGATTCTGTCACGGCAGGCGTGAAAGAGAACCCAATTGCAGGCAGGCAATGAAGGGGTTAACAAAACAGTTTATTTTAAACAAAGAACAAAAACAGAAACTAAAACACCCACAATGGGGAAAAAACTAAACTGAGACTAATACAATAAAACAAACAACTCATGGTTTTCTCACATAAAACCTAAGGGCTCTGTCCCGATCCCGCCACACGACTAGAATTTCATAAACAAGACGGTGGGACCGTGACATACTATGCGTCACTATTGCTTTGTTAGAGATCGCTTGATATTGCTTTGTTAGAGATCGCATGATATGTCCTGATAATGTGTAACCTAACGTTAAGTGTCTAACCAAATTCACAGAAGGCTCCAACTAAGTTTACTACGTCCAATCATAGCAGTGGGCGTTTACTTCCAAGTCTTCAATGCGGCACTCCCATTTAAATAGAGCGTTTGACAAGACGGCCTCAAAACCGTCTAGAAAATAGCATATTACTTATTAATTTTGAAGTTTTCGAATGTAAAAACCACGCGAACGTCATAAGTAGACCTCATACAACAGTATAAAACAATAAACAAGGCCAGTTCAGGACACCTTTAAGGAAATATTGAATGGTTCATGCTGTACCCAGCTAGCACACATACGGCTGTAAGACGTCTGCTAAAGATCATACATAGCAACTGGGTCAGCCCCGCCTCCTCGCTAAGATAAACGTTTTTGACTTTTCCTTGCTCAGAGTTTCTCTCAGATTGGTCCTGAATCGTTTTTAAGCTAAGACTCCTACGTAGAAGTTTTTAAGCTAAATTAAGAGCTTTTTTAGAGGATTCTTAGAAGCTTTAAGAATACGGGCCCAGGGCCCGTATGTATAAAGCCACACAGAGTAAAATTTTACTTTTAAGTGTGTCAAAATTCTAAGAATGACGTAATTTTACTCTTATTCTTACAATTAAGAATAAGAGTTATTCATAAAGGTTCATAAGTGTTAAGACTAGGTCTCAGCTCCTAAATTATTTAAGAGAGAGGTCTCCTAAACTAGTTAGGAGTAACAAGATGGCAGCAGAGAGAAGGAGGCTGCGCACTTTCCAACAACGGAAGAATGTTTTGGAATTATATGATGACAGGGAGTTGATAAAACATTACAGGCTTGATCGTCAAGGTATTGTTTTTGTTACCGACTTAGTCAGAAATTCTATAACTTCTCCCACTCTACGAAACAATGCTTTAACTGCAGAAATGAAAGTAGTAATGACTCTGCGTTTCTTGGCGACTGGAAAAATGCAGTAATGCACCAGTGATGACTTGGGGCCATCACAGTCCACAGTTAGCAGGGTCTTAAATATCACTGTTGCAGCCCTAACCACACCAGACATAGTTAGGCAGTTCATCAACTTTCCAACTGACCTTCAAACAATACAGCAAAAGCAAGCAGATTTTATGAGGATTGCAGGCTTCCCTGGAGTTGTTGGAGCCATTGATGGCACCCAGGTTCACATCATTGCTCCAACTGTGAATGAGGAGACATATGTCAATCGAAAAGGATTCCACAGCATCAATGTTCAAGTTGTAATTGATGCCAATTACAATATTCTAGATCTTGTAGCAAAATGGCCAGGGTCAACGCATGATGCTCGGGTTCTTTCCCAGAGTGGCCTCACTGGGTTATTCAAACAAAATTATGTTCGCCCTGGATGTCATCTGCTGGGTGACTCGGGTTACCCTTTAAAACGTTGGCTTCTCACCCCTTACAGAAGACCACAAGGAGAACAGCAGCTCAATTATAACAGGTATTGTATTGGACTGAACTGTAGACAAGATACCAATTTTGTTCAATGAGTGCATTCTTGACTTCTCTGAGCTATGTTGTTTTATTGTTTTTGCATCATCAAGAGCACACAAAGAAACAAGAGCTGTGGTGGAGAGAGGAATTGGACAGTTGTAAAGGAGATTCCATGTCCTTCATGGAGAAATTCAACACTGCCTTGAGTGTGCTAGTCGCATTATTATGGCTTGTGGCATTTTGCACAATATTTGCAAAGCTCATAACCTCCCACTGCTTGATGATGATGATGGTGATGCTGACAAAGATGATGATGATCATGATGACGATGACAGTGATCCTGATGAGAATAACGGCGATGACAATACCACTGACCACGCATTACAAAACATTTCAGGGAGAGCATCAAGGGACTGCTTTGTTAACTTACATTTTGGGTGAGGAAAACTTGTAGAAAATAAGTAACAATAGATTTGTCATTACACAGTTTTATTTACACAAATCATATGTACAATCATTAAGTATTCTTTAATTTTTGCAATTTTAGTGCGTAATATTCATCTTGAATTTCCAGCAACTTTATTTCTAGTTTGAGCTTCTTTATTTTAAGAGACTCAATGTCGTCCTCAGCTGCGCCCTGTGCAAACCCTGTGTCTTGTGAGGCAGAAGGCTCATCTGGAGGACACAGGGAGATGTCCTGAGATGATACAGGAGAAGATGCGTCAGATGGACCAGCTCCAGCATCATCCACACTACATTCACATGCAAAAAAGTGAATAAACATGTTTATTCAATCCGAAGTGTTGTGTCTTTTTCATGTCCATAGATTAAAGTAGCTAATAGAAATTTATAAAAAAGGCAAACATATTATTACATGTATCGTTTGCTTCTTACCATCTTTGTAACTCCTTCAATTTCAGTAGTGCTGAGTAGAGTCTGGGGCTTCTGCTATGCCACAAATGGAAGGATTGGCTGTTCCAAGTATCTCCTCTACTATCTCGGCAATCTCAGACAGAGGTTTACATGGAGGACCTCCACCTATTTTACATAGAACTCTGCTGCTGACCACATGGACACCATCATTTAATATAAAAGTATTAATATAAATATGAATATAAAATCAAATGTACCAGTGACTCACATGCTTTCTTTGTATGCTGCAATTTCCTTGCGTGCTGTTGACAAAACATTGTACCACCTTTTCTCACAATCCTCTGCTGATCGTCTTGTCCGAGGAAATGCTGCATTTATAGTCATTGTAATCTGTTGCCATGCATTTTTTTTGTCCTTACTTGTTAAAGTTGGACTGAATTTTCCTCTTATCACCTCCTTACATTTAAGGACGGACTGCACTAGAACAATATTTTCTTCCTTGGACCAGTTTGGTTTTCTTTTTGAATACATTTTTAAAAGATTGCACTGTTTGGTCTTTCCTTTATATACAGTTTGGTCTTTGCTTTATATACAGGTGTAAGTGAAATTTATAATGATGTGATTCATCAGCTTAATTACTTAAATGGTACCACATATCCATTTAATTAGTGTGTGGAAAGTCATAAAACTGTGCAAAATTGTGTCAAATAAAAGTACTTGTAATCTTTTTGCACACAATGCAAAAAAGTATTTCTCAAATAAATTGAAATATTAAAATTATTGTAATATCTTATTTAAATCCTAAATTAATTGTGTCATACTGCTGTGACTTCACCCTTGCAGGCTCCCTATTGGCTGATTCAGAGGTCAAGTGCGGCCATTTTGTGTTTAATTAATTGTAGTCCTTAATTTACAACACTTAAGTCAGAACTTAAGAATCAGTCTTAAACTTTACTGAAAGTTGCTTTTAGCTTCTTTATAAAAGGCTCCTACTCTTAAAAAAGTCCTACTTCTTACTAAGATTTTTTTGACACTTAAGTCAAAGTTTAAGACAACTCTTGAGAGCATTTTTGAGAAGTTTTATACATACGGCCCCTGGGCCCATATTCACAAAACATCTTACGGCTAAAAGTAGCTCCTAACTTGCTGATTTAGGAGATTTAGGCGTGTCTGTCCTAATTTTAGGACTCCTCATTTTTTGTGCTAAGAGTATTTCACTAGAGCACTAAAACTAGCTCCTAAAACTGTGAGACATTAGGAGAAGTGAAGAGGACTCCTTTGTCACTAAGACCAACTCACAACAATCCTAAAAATGCTGTAAGACCAGCAGTCTGCCTTGAAACTTAAACATTTTAGAAAGATTTCATGACAATGAGCTCAACCATAAAGACTACTAATATCTGCTAACTGTTAATGAGACTGAATGAGCTGAACATTTACTTTGTATGAACATATAGTTTATTTGCACAAGATAACTCCTTTTTTAAAATAAAAAATACAGCTAACAAATACAACAAAACACAATAAACATCATGATTTTTGAATTAAAGTTATTGTTACTTAATAAAAAAACAATAAAAAACCAAACGATTTGATTAATATTAATTGCAATGCACAATAAAAACTTGAGATATCTGTTCTTGTAAATGAACTCTTCACTTGTTGAATTTTATTTGAATATGACTACATTTTTGTTTTAAGATCTTAATTTAAATATGTCAGCATGAGACCACATAATATTTCTATGATTAAATGACTGACAGAGACCCATCCTCTATCAGACAATCACTGTGGTCATAGTCAGTAAACCTGCTGACATCATCCATAGCAACGAGGTCAACCCCGCCCTTTTTCTTAGCTTAACATTTATTTCTGTTCCTTAGTAAAAGTTGCTCTCAGCAGCGTTGGGAATAGGTTTTAAGTGGAAACTCTTAACTAAAAACTTTTACTGCTGTTTAGGAGAGCTCTTAATGTTAAGATAAAATGTTTTGTGAATACGGGCCCAGGGCAAAATCTTTGCGCAAAGAATTGCTCCTAGTGACAAAAGAAAATTCTTAGAAATGTGGGCGTTTCCCCTTAAAATTATAGAAAATATCCTAGTAAAGAAAAAATGAATTCATAAAGCGTCTTAACCCTTAAAAGAGCTCTTAAGGTCAAAAATTTTAGGAGTAGTGAGGAGGACTTTTAAGAGACTTAACAGTTTCTTTAGCAGCAGAGAAACTGAACGAAACACGGAAAGTGAGAAGAAATGCAATGTTGCAATGCATGACAATTTCCATATTACTTTAAACATTACTTATCTTGGTTCCTTTTCTGTCAGTCTCTCGACGTTGTGTCGAGCCAACAGATGGGGTTCGCTCTTGAGAACCTATCAACTTCTGACTAGTTTAGAAAAGGCCAATGAAATTGGCGAATGACATTTGCATGCCGGACTCCGCCCCCGGATATCCGGGTATAAAAGGGAGATGGCGTGCTGCATTCATTCACCTTTTGTTCTTCGGAGCCTTCACACTGATCGACTTCGAGACTTCAATCTCTACGCCGAAATTACTGCTGGAATCTTATGATGTGGTGCAGCGGACGGTCCCTTCCTGCAGCGACTTTCCCCTGGGCAGTTCCAGAAGTGTTCGAGTTTTTTCTCTATGTGTTTCTCGGTGCAACACACTCATCGAGGAGGGGGACAGACACGATGTCTGCTTCCAATATGCTGGGGCAGACGTTGTGGATACATCCTGCCCGCACTGCGGGCGGTTGACGATTCAGACGTTGCGTCACAGGTGGCTGTGTTCCCACGGGACTCAGCCACCATCTCGTCTGCTCCCCGTTCCGTGACGGCAGGACTACGGCCCTGCCGCCCGCTACGGCAAGCAGCGAGGGTGATATGAGGATTACTGTGAGCGTTAATCCGCCAGCCACTGGCTCATGGACCGTTCGCACCTTGTCTCGCTCGTCTGACTGTTCCCCAGGAGACGGTCCCATCGTCTTGGTCCTCAACCACATATTCAGACTTGATGCGTGATGATGAGATGTCTCTTGCAGCATTGGGGGGTGACGTACTGCCATCCGACTCCGATGATTCCTCTGGCTCCCTCCCTCGGGGGGTCGAGCCCAGGAAGAAGTGGACGTCGAAATGTCAGCCATGCTTTCCCGGGCCGCCGTGAACATTGGGTTGCAGTGCCCGCCCCCAGGGCTGTGTTTACCGGATGTGCATGAGGAACTTAGTAAGACCTGGAATGCCCCTTTCCGGCATGTTCACGTCAAACACGTTCTGTCACCCTCTCTTCCCTCGTGGGTGAGGCAGCTAGAGGATACGTCCATGTCCCCCAGTTGGAATATGCCACCGCGGTGCACTCGTGCCCGTAGGTGGCGGCCACCTGGGGGGGCTCGACCTACACTCCCATCCAAAGCATGTGGTGTCTCGGCATCTCTGGTGTCGAGAGCTTACATTGCTGCGGGCCAAGCTGCCTCCTCTCTCCACGCTATGGCTCCTGCCAGGCCAAGGCGTTGAGAGAGCTCCACGAGGGTAAGACCGACCCAGCGCTTATGCAGGAACTCCGCGCCGCCACCGACCTCGCTCTACGGGCGACCAAGGTGACTGCGCGGGCCCTGGGTCGAGCTTGTGGTCCATGAGAGACACCTCTGGCCAAACCTTGCACAGATGAGTAACGCCAAGAAGGTCCGCTGAAGAGACTGCAGCCTCTTGTGCAGGGCAAGCACTTGCTGGTCCGGTCGGACAGCACAACTGCTGTGGCGTATATCAATCGACAGGGTGGCATTCGCTCACAGCAGCTTACACGACTCGCCCGACGCCTCCTCCTGTGGAGTCAGCAGGTGATCAGCTCCCTGCAAGCCACACATATCCCAGGCGACCTGAACCAGACAGCAGATGCGCTCTCTCGTCAGTCGACGCCTCGCGGAGAGTGGCGACTCCATCCCCGCGCAGTCCGGCTCATATGGGAGCAGTTCGGCCAGGCACAGGGGGACCTGTTGCCTCCCCGGACTCCTCCCATTGCCCGCTTTGGTACTCTCTGACTGAAGGACCCCTCGGCACGGATACCTGCGGGGTAAGCGGAAGTACGCCTTCCCCCCAGTGAGCCTCATTGCACAGGTCTTGTGCAAGGCCAGGGAAGAGGAGCATCAAGTGGTACTACTCCGGTTGGCCCAACCGGTTGGCCCAACCGGACTTGGTTCTCAGAGCTAAGGCTCTTGACAACAACTCCCCCCTGGCCGATCCCCCTGGCGAAAGACCTGCTTTCCCAGGGGATGGGCACGTAACGGCATCCCAGGCAGACCCCTGGAACTTCCATGTCTGGACAGGACGAGGAGATCCTGAGTGGCCCACCCCCTGCGGTGGTTGGGACGTCACTCAGGCTGGGGCCTCGGCCACTAGGTGGCTATACGCCCATAAATGGCGCCTCTTCTCGTCCTGGTGCTCTTCTCGAGCGCATTGCAATATGCAATAGACACTGGAAATGAAAAGATATTAAGCACATTTCCACCATTTATTAATTACCCATTTTAAACCAGTGCTGAAATTTGTTTTATTTGCTTTAGTCGAGTACTTTCGCTTTAAATAAAATGTTATTTTCGGTATAAATATTTTCTATGAATTTGTATGAATTTGTGAAAGGCCTTTATTAATGAAACAACATCTACACATCATTTTTCATAATCGAGTTTATACATTTAACAAACTTCTTTGTGCGCAAGATAAAAGGCACGCAGTCCATACATGTCATTAATGCTGCGCGCATTCGAGTTATGCTCTATGGATCATCAGTACTGTTGCGCGTTCTCGTTATGCTGTATTTTGTTCTCAATGGTATGTGTGATTTCACATGTAAGAAAAGATTTATACCGAAAATAACATTGTATTTAAAACAAAACTACTCGACTAAAGCAAATAAAAACAAATTTCAGCACCGGTTTAAAATGGGTAATAAAGAAAGGGTGGAAACGTGTTTATCTTTCATTTCTAATGTCTATATTCTCTTGAAAAGTCTTTATTGTCATATGTGTGTTCAATATAAACCCATTTTAGGAATTCCACCATTCAACGTGATCGTCCATACCAATGCCGTCATCCAAAATCCTGTTTGCAGCACAGCAAAGTGTCGTAAATCATCTCTAAGCCTGACACTTAAGATTTAGTCCTACACTTAAATTACGACTGAGCTGCTTTATAACTAACCTTTAAGTGCAGCTTTGAGCCAAGATTTTTTTACTCTTAAGTCAATTCTTAGCAGTGTTCTTGTGAGTAATTCTCAGAAGCTTGATAAATACGGGCCCTGGAAAACATGAGCTGTGTAAAAACATCTGCTAAACATCTTAGAAAAAGCAGGTTTACATCTATTCTAAATCATAAACATCTTACAGATGTCTCCTACTTCTTTACGGGTCAGTCATGGCCTGATGGTTAGAGAGTCGGACTTGTGACCAGAAGGTTGCCGGTTGGATTCTCAGGGCCGGTGGGTAACGACTGAGGTGCCCTTGAGCAAGGCACCTTACCTTACTTGCTCCCCGGGCGCTGCAGTGATAGCTGCCCACTGCTCCGGGTGTACGTGCGTTCACGACTTGTTGTGCGTGTGTTCACTACTCTCTGGATGGGTTAAATGCAGAGGTCACATTTTGGGTATGGGTCACCATACCTGACGAATAGGTCACTTTCACTTTCGGAGACAGCAGACGTCTCCGAGACGTATTGCAGATGAGCAAACTACTGTATGTAGTGTGCTATCAAGGTAGTGTGGAAATACTCAATATTAACACTTAATATCAGTATGACATTCAAACTGCCATCACTATCAAAGTACTGAACACTCAGTCGCCTTAAAGAGCATCCCTGTGTATTCAATAAGAGGTCTGCCACACCAAAAGACAAGAGCATTTCCATCAACACGACTAACAAATGAAGCGACTCTTATCAGGTGCAGTAATTGACAAATCAATGCTTGATAATAACAGAGACCAGCGAGACAAACAAACATTCCCTGTGAATCGCGTGGTGATTATGCAGGAGAAGGAGCCTGCTGTGATAGCTGAAGGGTAATGAGTGAAAACCACTGACATATTAAACACAGCGATGACGCCGGAGGTTTTATTTAGCTATCCTCCACCCATGAAACCCTGAGAGCTCAGGCTCCACCCCGGCACAGAGCGGGCAGGTTCTTCTTAACATGCCCCATGGGTGGTTGCCGTCTGTTTCCTCAACCCTGCTTTCAACCTCACTAATGAGCTAAACACACGCTCTTATAAAATCAACTGCAATTTTACATTTTTATAGACAATGCTAGCGTAAGACAAAGTGCCAACAGTGTCTCCTCAACAAGCCGCATGGTTGAAAGCTTCATTCACTGTATGTTTGCTGCACAAATAGTGCTGGACGAGTTATGTGCAAAAATGTCATGTGTAAGGCAAGAGTTTACTGTATGTCACAGGAGTTTGATATGTATGCCATGGTATTTCAAGTTAGACTGAAGAATACAGTAGAAATGATGGTACTATGGTGCATTCTGTAATTTTTTGTTAGTAATGTTTTGTATCTATTTTGTGACCTTGAGGGAATGTGTGTATTCTCTCTGAGCTCACACTTATTAACAGACGTGGGAGAACAGAAGGAAATGTGTCAGAATGTTCTGCATGTGAACGTCACCTTGGGAAAGCTCACAGACCTCATGAAAACTGAGTAAAGATTTTTACTACCCACAGGCAGAATGATGTGCTGTGCTTCATACAAGCGGATCGTGTGTTTCTACCCTCCAAAAACACATTAAGTGTTCAGTTAAGGACAGCACACAAAATTAACCATGGTTTTATTATACGTATTGTTTAGCATAATTCTAAAATGTGGAAAAATATGAATACATAAGTATTTTGACTGGTAGCATATGTACTGTAAAGCTATCCTAACCCAACTGACAGGAACCATAAACTACTGTAAACACCAGCATAAATTAATATCCTAATGCCAAAAAGACAAAAAGCAATATCTTTAGTTACACATTAGCTCAGATTAAAAATCTGTAACTCAGATTAAAAACTGGTGTGTTGGGGAAGCTTTGACATCATTGACAGTGAGCACCGCAGGTTCTCATAACGGAATGAGGGACAACAGATCAAATGTAATGAATGAATGACAGTGAAGACTGCAACAGATATCGAGATATCACACAAAGCTGTCATATGATTGAAATACATCACATCATTTGGTACTTTTATTGGTACCTTATGAAGTTTGACCACCCAAGTCACTATAAACTTTATAGTTTAGGATTAATGGCTGTCTCTATGTGATGTCTAATGTGACGACCCTCTGCGTTCCTACCGGTCTGTGTACTGGCCATACATGGATTGGAGGAAGGTGTCCCGGGGTAAATCATTGTCACCTGGATTGGGCATGGCATAGGAAATAAAGATCTGCACGTACCTTCTGGCTCGCACTCGCTCTCATGGATACTCAGAGACACACAATGCTGAGATACTGATTTAGTCTTAAACTATTTTGGATTTATTTTTTATTTATTTTCCCCCTAAGTTTTGTTATAGTTTTTCTCCTGCCTTTGTCGATGTTGTTGTTGTTTTCATTTAACCCCTAGACATTTGATGTTTGCAATAAATGTTGTTAACTACAACACCTTGCAGTGTTGACAATTTTTATGTTGCGGTCTGAACGAGTCGGGCCGTAACACTAACTATACCAGACAGAAGGCAGAGTGAACTGAAAGCAGCTCTGTATTTACACACACACACACACACACACACACACACACACACACACACACACACACACACACACACAAACGCACACCGCAGCAGGAGCTGAAAAACAATGGGCACACACGCAGATATCCTCTTCTGGGTCGCTGTGGTATTGTCCTCGGAGCTTCACCTCCCCCTTTAAAACCTCCCCCTCTAAAACATCTCCAAATAGACTATTCCCACAATACAAAGCAAACACACAACAGCCTTATCCGAACATCCCGTCCACATGTACTAATTCAATGAAATTATCATCTGTTTGCATTAATTGTACTAAAATGTTAGGGACGGTAGATGGTAACTCAATTTCCTGAAGGAAGTAGAAGCGATTGTAAGCCGGCAAAACAACAGTGTCAGAGTTTGAGGTACGTTTAGGCTTCGGTTGCTTGTAAATGAAACGCTGTTCAGTAGATCACTAAATGCTTGTTTTGACACTCAACGAAGAAGAAAAGAAACAAATCTCATTATGCAAAGTACAGTACAGTCAGATGCTGCAACAAAGTTAAAGTCTCTATGTCATTGTATAGCGTGACAATAAATCTGCAGTCACATGCCAGCGACAGAGCTATGTGGTCTCATTCATTTCAGCGAGAGCTTAGTGACTGGATGTGGGTGTTTACAGCAATACGACGAAAAGTTTAACTTTATGCAGCTGATTTATGCAGACGTTCAGGTGCAACTACAGTAGCAATGGGAGTGAAGTCAGTGGAGCTCATGACATCCGTCCAATTATTGACAGAAACTGCAGTGTACAGAAGACCAAGTTACTCATTTTACAGAACAGGTATGGTTTTAAAAATGATGTGTGGAAAAACCATTTGCAAACAGCACACAATGATACTCATTCACACTGTATTTGATATAACTCATTCTGTATTAGTGTAGTTTGTCTATAAAACAGATTTTAAAGTCAATATGAAATAACCAGCAGCTTTGATGTTTCTAACTGCTATTAGAAGAACCAGAACTAAGAACGCCTCTTAACAAACTCATAGAAAAAGTGAAGGACACAGATGCTGGCTTAAGACTTTGACAAATCTTGCAGTGTTTATGTGCACATATGTGTGTTTGCCTGTTTACATTCATTCGCCTCTTTTGTGACTGCAAAACTAGAGAGGTTACATCTTTCTGTACTGCCGTCACTGGGTCAGAGGGGCTGGTGAGTTTAAGAACACTGACATTTGTCTGATATGTTCATTACATATGTTCAACAGCAGCAGATTCGGGTCATTGTTCATTTAAGCAGCTTGGATAATGCATTAGTCTGACCTTTACACTAATGTTACATACTGCCAAGAAGAAAAAGACTTCAAGTACTGACATACCACAAAGCATCTGGAACCATACAGTTACATACAGTATATCTGTAGATCACACACTATGTACAGTAACTACAGTTTACTTTCTCTACATAGTTTCACTCTAATGTCTTACATTCCCCGTTTGACTCAGTTTTATTTAAGTCACCATGAAATCAAATAGGAAAATCAACGTGTTTTACACAGTGTTGCAGTGATTATTATAAATGATTTAGCCGTGCACACGGTTATTTATTTTTTTATTAATTCGCACTTGTAATCTTTAATCAAAAATATTAAGCTCCTCTCCCCCTCTCAACAACAACTCTTCACCACATGACGTAAGCAACAAATAAGAGGTAAGAGCAAACTGACTGTCCAATGGCCAGGCATTTTTAGCCCTCCCCTCCAGGCCCAATTTACAACAAATCAATCAAAAAGGGAAGGGCAAAATAAAGCCCCGCCCTACATTTTTCCACACCTCTAGGGTCCCGGCCCCAAGTTTGGGAACCAATGCCTTTTGCAGCGTTTATACTACTGCGTTTTCCTTTAAAAACGCATAACTCTTGCTATGGTTACGCCTGGCGTTTACACTACTCTGGAGTAGGTTTGTCACGGTACCATAAACATGTTTTATGATACTATACCAGCTGAAGTATCTCGATTCCAAGTAGTATCACGATGCTGTGCCATATAATTAAAATCTATACAAAAAACACAGATTTAGATTAAACATTTTGTATTTACTATAGTAAACTGTATTATACTTTGCACTAGAATATGTTGTTGTATTAACTGTAGTAATTCGATAAATTGTAGCAAATACATTTACATTTAGTCATTTGTAAATACTGTAGTATACTTAAATATTTACTATGATAAGACTCAAAAACACTAGTATCTATGAGTTTTAGTAGTTTACTGTAGTAAATACTAAAGTACACTAGATCATTTTTCACATAGGAACTAATTCAAATGTTGGACAAATTTAATTGATACAGCAGTCTTTATAAAGGGAAATATTAGGCTTACTTTAAATGCAGAACTAAAACGGCCAGTAGGTGGCGTCAATTTTCCACTGAGTTAGTGAATCATTTAACCAACTCGTTCAAATCGCCAATCTGAATCATTAACTCGTCCGAGACATTCAAAACACACATTCATTTAGGAGATAAACACCGCAAAAAGGCAGATGTAAGTGTTCAAATAAATATTAATGCGCATATGCAACATTAACTACAGTACTACGATACTACCATTTCAAAAATAGAGAGGCATCGCGGGTATTTTGAAGCTTTAGCATCGCGATGCTACTGTAGCACCGTCACACCGTGCAACCCTACTCTGGAGTTTTCAACCCCCTAAAACTGAGACTTTTGTAAACGCCGTTTTAGTTTGAAAACTCCAGGGTTGTGTTTCTGTGTAAACGGACGAAAACGGAGACTTTAGAATACCCAGACGTGGTTGCCCACATTGTGACTATAACCAACTGTCATCAACAACCAATTTATGTATGCCCATAAAACTGTTTACATTTGTTTGCGCATGCCCAGCGTGAATGGTCATGTGACATGCGTTTTCAGTAGTGTAGTGTAAATGCAGATTTTTTTCTAAAACGCACGTGGAAACGGCAGAATAAATGGGGATTGTTTTTGTTTTAAAACGGCGTTTTCATTTTAAAACGGGCTAATGCAAACACCACCTTAGCCAATGAAAGCTGCTGATCCAACCAACAAACTCCAACAAAAGCCAACAAACGCCAACAAACATCAACATTCTAACATACAACATATTGCAATACCTCTCCAGGCCTACAGGGGTCAGGTTTTCTTCTACTACCTTGCATCAATGCTCCCAGGACACGGTTGCCTCCTGTTGGTTAAACTAATTTCTGCAAGAAATGGAATGTGCATGCGCGACCGGCACATACTATTCTGATCTTGAAATTTGCGTCACGCGCACTGAACGCTGTCCCTCGCGTATGTGTAAAAAGGGAACTATACTTCAGTCTTAAGAAGGCCAACTGAATAACACTGAATGAATACCAGGTACTGAATGTTGTAGACTAACAATCCAGATGAAAGATCACAACACCTTTATCAGCAAAAGGAGATGTTCTGTTTGCCGAAAGCATGATCAGATTAAATAAGCCTGTCCCATGAATTATGAAGTCAAACCAAGAAACTGAGTCTGTGGCCATGTTGGAGCAGCTGAAGACAGAGAATGGCACTGATGTTACCAATGCAGGGAGAAATATTGGACCCTTCTGATCCTGGCAGAGCCAGTGATGCCAGTCACTCCACAAAGAAAACAGTGCTCGGGAGCTGAGAAACACTAGACACACTATCATCACACAGTGACAGGAACACAATGTTGGACAAAGACAACTCTCAGTTCTGTGCTATAGTCTGAATCATGCTATTGTTGGAGATGTACACAAAAGGCCTATTTCTCTCAAATATTGTTCACAAATCTGTCTAAATCTGTGTTAGTGAGCACTTCTCCTTTGCCGAGATAATCCATACACCTCACAGGTGTGGCATATCAAGATGCTTATTAGACAGCATGATTATTCCACAGGTGTGCCTTAGGCTGGCCTGAAGGGCGATTTTTACTTCTGCGTAGGACCTACGCCGTAACCTATGGCGTAGCCTACGCAGAGCCGCGTACCCTGTGCGTACCCTACGCCGTAGCCTGACGCGCACCTCTCCAAAAATGTAACAACGCGTCAACTCAACGCAGACCCTACGCGGACCGCAAGCGCTGTGATTGGTCGGCTTGGCAGCATTGTACTTCCTTCTACGCATTTCCGGCATCTTCTTCTCTGGTGTCTTCTTCCGGCAAGTTCAGAGTCCACAAAAGAACAACATGGCAAGCATCGACATCGACCAAGTTACTGAGCGTCTGATTGAAGAGGTTTGGGAATACACGCATCTGTATGACAATAAAGTCTGACTATAAAGACTGTCAGATGGCGGCGAATTCTTGGAGAGAGATTTCCTCTAACGTCGGTTTGGAAGTTGCGGAATGCGTGAAAAGATGGAAGAACACCCGGGACAAGTACGTTCGCCTCTGAAACTCAACTCAACTCAACTCAACTCAACTCAACTCAACTCAACTCAACTCAACTTTATTTATATAGCGCTTTTACAATTTTCATTGTTACAAAGCAGCTGTACATGAGACATAGACATTGACTACAAGCAAAACAATCAAAGTTGTACCTGCAAAAACAAGAAAAGGTTGAAAACACAGAAGACAGACACACCCACACACAAAACACTCCACACACACAACACGCACCAACACACACAGACACACACAAAACACTCCACACACACAACACGCACCAACACACACACACACAGATGCGCACGCACACACACACACAGAAACTCGCAGAAACTGAAAGAAACTCGCCCCTAGGAGCGGGGACCCAGGCGGGAAGAAAGACCCTGCGTTTTATATATTCCTTTCTTGTCTCGCACCGCATATAAAACACCGGGTCACCGAGTCAAACTTTGATGAGGTAAATATAGCATTTCGTTTGTGTTGTGTTGTGTTTAGGCTAGCTATCAATGCTATCACGCCGTACATGGCATACTGATGCGAACTGAACAAACGTAACAACGTAGTGATTGCAATGTAATATAATGTGTTTATAGTTCTGTCTAAAAAATGCAGAATATATTAGCTGTATGTGTAATGCACTAACTTATTTTATTTTGCTACTCTTTTCAAAATCATAGGGTTGTAGTGATGCCAGCAGCACAAACTCCTCTTCCTCATCATCCTCATCAATGGTTACTTCCGGAGAAGTTGCCCTCCATCCCGAGCCATCTCCTTCACCTCCCGAGCCATCTCCTTCACGTCTTGAGCCATCTCCTTTGCCTCTCGAGCCATCTCCTCTGTCCCCCAGGCCATCTCCTTTGCCTCTCCAAGAATCTCCTTCGCCTCTCCAGCCACGTGCTTCGCCTCTCCAGCCATCTCCTCTGTCCCCCCAGCCATCTTCTTTGTTCCCCAGCCCAAGGAATGGACAAAAACGGAACAGGAAAGAAAAAGATGATTGGATGCAAGTGCAAGTTGCCAGGCTAGAGTCACAGTTGGAAGAACGGCGAGCCGAGCTCCAACAAAGACTGAGCCAAAACAGCGATGAAAGTTCCCGGTTTGGCAACACTGTTGCTGACATGCTGCGAAGGGTACCAGAGGAGCACAGGTCACAGGCCATGTTTGACGTGTACAAGCTCCTTTTTGAGTGTCAACAAAAGACATTAAGAACTTTGCACTTTATAAACACTGTGCACGATCTTTTGCACTTTATTGGCTTCATAGTTTTATTTTTTGTCTTACCTTTTATTGTTACTAATTTTTTGTAAGTTTTATATTTGTGTTAATATTGCATTGTATACTCCTCTATACATAGTTTGCACTTTTACATATTCTGTTCATTGACTCTTTTGCAAATAAAGAACAAAATTATGACACTTCCAGATCTTGGTTTCATTTCGTTTCATTTTTAAATAAACAATTAATAGGTTGTCCATGACAAAATATCATTTCAATACCCAGTTTTGACATCTACGTATATACAGTGCTCGGCGTAAATGAGTACACCCCTAGTTTGCACTTGTTATATTGTGTAGTTGATGGAAATAAAGAACAATAGTATGACTTCATAACAGGTATTTATTAATATGTTTACATGTCAATTACAGCTTCTTTACATTTACATCAACACAAATTATTGACCAAGTTGACCACGGCACACAATCTGGTTCTGCCATGACACAATTCCATTGGGTGATTGAAAGAAGGCCATTAGATCATTGCGCACACCAATTGCAGCTCTACTGGAGCGTGCCCTTGAAAGGTTACGTGGATCTAGAGGTTCAAATACATTAGTGTCCCCTGCCACCACCCTGCGCCACTCTCCTAGCTGAGGTGACCCTGTAGTGTCCGAGTCTGTGAAATTTGCAAGGATGTATCTATTCACAGCTGTGTTGACCTCATCGGTGCATGCCAGGAATTTGTGTAAAACACAACATGCTTTGACGATGTCGACAGCTTTGTCTGGCCGACACTCTAGGTGTCTTCCTAGGATCTGCCACCTAGCCACCAAAATGCCAAAAGCATTCTCAATCACCCGTCTGGCTCTGGAGTGACGGTAAATGTAGATCTTCTTTTCCCTGGGCAAGTTCGTCCCTATGTAGCAAAACAAAAAGCATTGATAAATAGGTAATTACTTTTTTCTTTTTTTTTCTCCATTATTCATCATTGGAGTTTGGGTTCCTCGCCACAGCAGAGCAGTGCAGTGTTGGCTTGCTCACCGGGAGACTGCATTTATTTATTTATTCATTTATTTATTAGATATTATTTATTATAATGATCTTGCTTGGTCTATAAACACCATGAACTGTGCTGTGTTTTACCTTTCTGTGTTTTTCTTATTTGCTCCTGTAAAGCTGCTTTGGAACAATGCACATTGTGAAAAGCGCTATATAAATAAAATTGAATTGAATTGAATTGAACTTTGTGTAAAAAAAAGCTGTGAACATGTATAGGCATTACTATTATTATAAAAGTGAGTATATTTGATATATACACATTTACACAAAGAACCATTACACTTCATTTATAGGGCCTATAACATACCTGGAAAGGGACGCATTAGGTTGTTGTGTAGGGGGAATGCAGCATCACCAACTATCACATGTGGAATTATTACACCTGTCCCAGGAAGATTGGCTGGTGGGGGTAGGTTCATTTCGTGTTCCAGCAGCATAGAACCAAATCGACTCTCCTTGAAGATCCCACCATCACTTTCTCGTCCGTATCCCCCTACATCCACCATGGTGATATCTGGTATCGCATGTGGCCACCAGAACAATGGAGTGAGCGCCTTTGTAGTTAAAAAAGTCGCTCCCGGCATGTGGTGGCGCTTTTATTTTGACATGCTTTCCGTCTACGCTGCCAACACAGTTCGGAAAGTTCCACAGTCGCCAAAAATCAGCAGCAATATTTTCCCATTGAGCGACTGAAGGGCATACAATAAATTCTTGCTGCAGTGCTTTCCACAAATCTTTACAGATCTCAGACACTATGACAGACACTGTGCTAGAGGCTAGTTTGTAGCTAGCCGCTACAGCCTGTTGGCTTCCACCTGAAGCTAAAACTCGAAGGGTGATTGCCAGTCTCTGCGTAATATCTATCGGCATACTGTGCGTACACTGGTGTGTAATAAACGGCTTTACGCGACGAACCAAATCGTCAAATCTACCTGCAGACATGCGAAAATATCTGAAATGCATTTCTTCGTCGATGTCTCTCAGGGGCTGGACAAGCACAGAAAATTTGCCCTCCGTCTGTCTCGTCTGGTTCACAGGTCGTACATACCATCTCCTTTGACGCCTTCTCTGGTTTCTAGCTTTTTGTTTAAGTAATTTAATTAAAAGTAACTGTTTTTCTACTTCAATCAGCTCCAACTCCATTAAGATGCGATCAGCTTCCATTGTCATTTGCAAACACTAGCATACACACACACACAAAACATCGGAGAAGAAGAGCAAACCCATGAAAACACATAGAGCCAACTAGCGTTTCAGCGGTGTAATTGCAACCATAAATGTTCACGACGGCATCGTCTACGTACGTAGGCTATGCTGTAGGTTACGGCGTAGGTCCTACGCAGAAGTAAAAATCGCCCTTAAGGCACACTGGTCCGAAAACCAGTCAGTATCTGGTGTGACCACCAATTGCCTCACGCAGTGCAACACGTCTCCTTCGCATAGAGTTGATCATGTTGTTGATTGTGGCCTGTGGAATGTTGGTCCACTCCTCTTCAATGGCTGTGCAAAGTTGCTGGATATTGGCAGGAACTGGAACACGCTGTCGTATACGCTGATCCAGAGCATCCCAAACATGCTCAATGGGTGACATGTCCGGTGAGTATGCTGGCCATGTAAGAACTGGGATGTTTTCAGCTTCCAGGAATTGTGTACAGATCCTTGCAACATGGGGCCGTGCATTATCATGCTGCAACATGAGGTGATGGTTGTGGATGAATGGCACAACAATGGACCTCAGGATCTCGTCACGGTATCTCTGTGCATTCAAAACCGATTGTTGCAGCAGCTGTCCGGGTGGCTGGTCTCAGACGATCTTGGAGGTGAAGATGCTGGATGTGGAGATCCTGGGCTGATGTGGTTACACTTAATCTACGGTTGTGAGGCCGGTTGGATGTACTGCCAAATTCTCTGAAACGCCTTTGGAGATGGTTTATGGTAGAGAAATGAACATTCACTTCACGGGCAACAGCTCTGGTGGACATTCCTGCAGTCAGCATGCCAATTGCACGCTCAAAACTTGCTACATCTTTGGCATTGTGCTGTGTGATAAAACTGCACATTTTAGAGTGGCCTTTTATTGTGGCCAGCCTAAGGCACACCTGTGCAATAATCATGCTGTCTAATCAGCATCTTGATATGCCACACCTGTGAGGTGGATGGATTATCTCGGCAAAGGAGAAGTGCTCACTAACACAGATTTAGACAGATTTATGAACAATACTTGAGAGAAATAGGCCTTTTGTGTACATAGAAAAAGTCTTAGATCTTTGAGTTCAGCTCATGAAAAATGGGGGCAAAAAGAAAGGTGTTGCGTTTATAATTTTGGTCAGTGTAAATAAATACCCCAAAAATGAAATGTCAAAATATCCATCTTCATGAGTTTCCATGTGAACACAACAGAACACAATTGTGCTTTAGGTTTTGAAGTTGAAATGTACAGACCTGCTGCTGTCTGTATTGCTATTAATATCAGTCACACAACACAAGAATAATAGCTTTAGCAGCTTTACTGTGTGACACAAAGACAAATACTAGCCAACGCAACAGCAGGAAGGTTGAGACAGTAAGGAGAGAGATCATTTATCACATGTTCTTATTATTTTAAGGAGCCTGTAAAAGAACACTATGTTACCAGGAGTAAGTGAAAGTGTGTTTTAAAGGGCTCAATATAAACAGATCTCACTAATGACTTGAAAGGTGATCCATCTAAAGCCACACTGGAGTGCAGTAATGAACATAACAGTATGTTCAGAGACTCTGAAGGAGGAAAACATCGAGAATCAATGGAGACAGCAGATCATTTCTTTTCTATTTGGTCCACATGTGAACATCAAAGCCGCATATATGATATAGTCCAGTCATTTATGTAATTGATCTTTTGCCACTATATCCTCTAATATCTTTATCTAGCGCTAAACGTGCTTCATTTTAACCCTTTCTACTCCATGTGCGCTGCTTCTCTCCCGCCAAAGACACGCCGCATGAATAGCAGCAGACACGTGCTTATTTTAACAACAGTAGTGAAGACATGCAGAGCAGGTAAATAGACACACAACAGTAAACAAAATCCAGTAATATTAAAGTATTTGTTTCTGTCAGTCTGTTTACTATATGTCTCCAACCTTCGACCAGATTTGTGATATTTTATCAACCATAACGTTTTTATTTACATTTAGCATTAGTATTATTGATCAGCATGTAAACATTTGTGACCCTGTGAAAACCCAGGCTCATAATCAAATTAATTATTAGATAACAAGCATCAAAGATTAATTTCAAGCATTAATTTCAGTAAGATTTCAATCTTTAAAATGGCATTATTCAGTCACTATTGAAGATATTGTTGTTATATTTTCACAGACTACATATTTTATGTAGAAAACAGTAAAAATACTTTTGCTGGGTTTTCACAAGCAGGGTCACATTTTGTAATGAACAACATTCTAAATTGGGAAATTATTTAAAGATAGAAGTAGTTCTGGTATGAATGACATGGAAAGGCTAATTTAGTACGTAAATGTGCTTTCTGTTTATGATGAGAACATTTTAATTGTTACATTACATTTGCTGTTTGTATGTTGTCAGTAGTTTTTTTTATTTACAAATATGAATTATAAGACTTCTATTAAGAGGGCATTCCCCTAAAGCCACAGAGCCTACATTACATACTGATACATACTGGTCTGATAAAAGATCATATCTTTTATATATATCCAACTGGGCTAAATTGATTAAATATTTATTTATTTTCAAAAAACAAATTGTCTGGACCTCCGTTTGGAATAAAATATAAAGACCGGACCTCTTCGAACTTTAATTGAAAACCCCGGCCACAAATATCAGTCTCACATCTTGGCAGCTATTATAAGCCCTTTTAAAAAAATGACATGATGTTCTTTATGCTCAAACAGCATAGGAAAAAAATCAATTGTTTTTGTTAAAATATTGCAATATTTAACCTTCTAATGCTGTATTTGCACTATGTGTCCTCACACACACAAAAAACAAAATTTTAAATTCCATTTTTATTTCAACATTTCATAATTATCATTTAACATTATTTTTGCAGGAAAATAATATTTTATATGAAGGACTTTAAAATATAGCAATATTTAATGTCATGAAACTGTATTGATATTATCATGCCATTAATTTGCATTCTTGGTAAAACAAAAAAAAAGGTCTAAACTAATACTGAGCTAAGAATACAATTTAGCAAAAACATCAGTAAAATGCAATCTAAAGAGAAACAAAGGACTAACATAATGTGTCAATCAAAGTAAATAGCTACCCCGCTGAAAAACGTCAAAATTTAGACAATCTGAACTGTGAAGATGGTCTTTATCTGGCTGGCAAGATGGCACTAAAACTAGCAAATCTGACCCGTCTGACCTGCAAGAAAGCTTGGTTTAAACCCTTTATATCATGAACACTATGACATGTAGAGTTTTCTTGCACTTTCTGTTTGTGCAATGTTGTGCAACAAACCACTAACCCACAGACTCACTGCTCGTGAAGGGTCTCAATCTTGCTCCAACACAACTACTTACAATTGCCATGGATTTCTACCAGTATTAAACTAACCTTACATGGAATATTAGGAAAACAAGCCATATCTAGAGACCAAAAAACATCATGAAGACTTTTGGTTCTGTTTGGTGACACCAGTGGTTTAAATGCTGCGGAGATATTTTGCTTGTGTGTCTTGAGGGTTTGATCAACAGTGAAAAAAGAGGCACGAGGCCAGTGGAGGAGGTAAATGTGAAAATGAGCAATGTTCAGATGAAAGCAGATGATTGCAGGGCTGGATGGATGCAGTGTAAGGGTCGTGACAGAGCCTACGGTCTGAGAACATGCTCACGCCAGGAGGAGACAAGCTTATGAGATCAGCGGCCCTGACCCTCTGACTCACACACACTCATAAATACACATAGGAGAGAGAGAAACACCAATCCCTCCAAGAAAAATAGATAAAAAATACAAATACAAACACAAACACACTTGTTTAAAAGAAGAGTTCAATCAAAATCTCTGATTATTTGCACATTCTTACATTTACATTTATGCATTTGGCAGACGCTTTTAGTGACTTACATTGCATTATACTATACACAGAGTATGTGCAATCCCTAGGATCGAACTCATGACCTTGGCATTGCTAGTGCCATACTCTTACCACTGAGCTACAGAAAGGCTTTTTATACTATATTTATACTAAGACAGGAAAGTGTCATGGTTCTCGGGGTGAGACACGGACAAAGGACCCAAGTGCAGACGGGAACGGGAGGTAAGGGGTTAAACAGGACTTTAATAATAATAAAACAAGGACAAAACAATAACCCACGATGGGGAACATAACAAAACATAGCAACGAGAACAGGGACTAACTAGACTAGAAATAATAACAAAACTTGACATAACCACAATAAACTAAACTGACTACAGAACAGGAACTCACCACAATGCCATAAATACGACACAACAGTACAATGATCCAGCACAAGACAGAGGACAAAGGGGCATTAAATAAGGGATCAAATCAAGAGGCGACATGTGCGGGGCATGAAATAATAATTATCACTAACGAGGAAACAAGAGGGCAGGAACAATGACGAGACCTGGAGAGTATGGAAGGCAATCAGTGCCAAAATTCCCCTCTCCACATGAAACAAGAGGTTCTGTCATGGTTCTGCCACTAGCTCAAGAAAAGCAAGACAAGATGGGGCAGAACCATGACAGAAAGTCTTATACTATTTTCTTACACGGTACACAAAAGGTGAATTTTTAAGTAAAGTTCAATAGGGACAAACTCACATTCTCGTAATAAATAAGGGCAAAACAATAATAAAAAAATCCACACAATGTAAAATGACTACAATGTTGTCTTTAGGTCAAACAACAATTCAGCTATAAAGTTTGCTGACTCGCAGTGAATATATTAGCCTCATCTCACCCATGCCAGGGCTCCACACAAAAAATCAATTAAGGAGCCATTGGCTCCGATAGAGGAAAAACACAGGCACCAGATTATTTTTTAAGAGCCACATAACATGAACTTACATTTTTAAATGACGTACTTTTAGTTATCCTGTTGTATGTACATCTTCCCTCTCATACGTTTTGCTCACATAAAGTTTTTTTCAAGTTGTTTTCCTCATAACAAGGTAATACGGAATCTGCAGACTTTTCATGTAAATTCTGCACTAAAATTTGGGAAAAATCTGCAGAATTCTGTGGAATAGTATCAAATGTGTTTACATTTGTCCACAAATGTAATTGTGTTATATACTGTATATTTTAATGCAGTTGATAGCAGATTTGGTTCTGCTTATTTAAAAGAGGCAGAGAAGCTTTGTTATTTATTGATGCTAAGGCGAATGTGTAAACTCTGAATACACCAGACCAAATTTGTACTCTGAATTCATTTGAACCAACCGAAAATGTGCATGTCAAGACCATATTAATATATTATAAATACTGTATGAAAGAGTAAACATTTTATTGCTTATAGAGTTTAAAGCGAAAAGAAAGGGGTTGTGTTAATACGTTATTATGTTGATTTTAGTTTGTAATAATTACATTTTCCGCATGTTCACAACACAAAGTAAAGATAACTTCAAATAAAACTTAACAAAAGAATTAGCATGTTGTTTGTTCTCCCTTTGAATGGATTTGAAATGATCCAGTGTAGTCTGAAGTAATAGACAGATAAATTACGTTCCCTGAACCCTGAAGTTTCGGTTTAACAAGCATGTAAGCCTTTCAAAAGTGTCTCATTAATGTGGTTTAGAGGCTAATGTGAGGCTAATCTAGTGAGGGGTTATAAAAAACATCCACAGAGCTGACCTTGTGAAAGTTTTCTGTGAGTGACAGTGTGTGAGCATGTAGTAATCAGGGGACACACTGGGCGAAAAGGGCATATTTGACTTCAGGGTGATAATCTAAGGCAGCTGAAACTAGCCACAGTGAGCCAGAGCCAGAGATGAGTATCACACACCAAACAGGAGCAGGAAAGAAACTGTTTCTGCATGCTGCCTCGTGCTGAAGTCTTATTCAGCATGATGCTTTTCAAAATAAGAGCCTCACTGATCTGCTCTGTCATTGAAGGGGCAAACACTGTGAAAACAATGTGAACAAGTACTATATGTGTGTAAAAGAAAAGAAATAATACAAGGATTTACTCACATCTGTGTCAGGGCCCTTGTCAGCTCCTGGACAGGAAAAGGAAACAAACTCATGGCACCTTTTGTGGACCACAAAACCACAAACTGTGAAAGAGAGGGGAAAATAACATTAGATTCATACCATAAATCATTTCATATTCACATCAAATACTAACCATTACCATGTGTATTCACTCAGGGCCTCTGTAACATAAAAAACATTGGGCACTTTGCTATGGGCAAAACCAATTCACAGGTTTTTGAATCTGATGTGTAAATAAACATGACAGCATAAACATTGAAATCTTACAAGGATGACATTCATTATACGAAATGCATCCAGCTATTCATCATGATTTAATACTGTGTGATGCATCCTGAGTCATAAATAGATCATGTTTTTATTTGCTTAAAACTAATTCTGAAAGCATGATATTATAAGGTTTACTTGATGAATGTATACTCCTGAAAAACTTCAGTGGCATAGTGTTAGCATCAAAACAACAATTACATGCGTGCATGGACACTGGACAACACAGTACTGAGTCATCTGTTTGCAGTCAAACCCAAACTGTGATACATGAATGAAATTTTAGCAAGGAAATAGCTTAACGTAGCATAACATACTGAATCAACGACCACGGAAAACCACACTTCTATTAATTTCTATTAACTGTTTCCATCTATTCATTTTAATAAATGCTAGCTGCTATTACAAGAACAAGCACTTTTTCCAGGGAGAAGAACAGTCTCAGTTAAGCTTGTTCTCCTCCATGGAAATCCATTATAAAGAAACCACATAGCGTAGCTCAAGGCATGCGACAAATTGAGAACATAAAACGTTTCTGTTATCATGTTGGTGTTTGATATCAGTTAGTGCGTTTACATGCACAAAATAAACGGATATATATTAAAAATCAGCTTATAAAAGAAAGCTGTTTTCACGTGTTTACATGCATATCAATAAACCGGCTACACAGAAAATCTAATTTACATAGAGGTTTGAGACTTGCCAGGTTTCTCACGTGCAGCGACGTCACCATCGATAGTCTGTCTAGTAATTAAAAATGCTCAGAAGCTGTATTTCTATATCTCTTCTCATGTCTGCAGTACCTGCAAATGCAACAATAGTTTTTCATTTTGCCATTTCTACGTCAAATGCATGATTCGAGAGCGGACTTTTATGCATTATTTTTCTGTTGAGACTTTTACTATTGCGCTGTCAGACATGCGCACATAAACAAAACTGAGAGAAAACCGGTAAAGGCGTTTACATGCAGCGCGGAATCAGAGTAATGGGCAAAAAACTACCTCTGCCGAGGGGGTTTTGCTTACGCCGTTCATGAGCTTTCCCCGATAAAAGAAAACCGTTTTACGCATTTACAGTACATGACCTTACTTGTTATCAGCTTACCAAGCATAACTGGAGTAAGACTGTGCATGTAAACGCACTCAGTGATAAACAAATTCTATTTCATTTGGTTTTCTGTGATCGTTGTATGGGTATGTTTCCTTAAGCTGTTTCCTTATAAAGGACTTCTATGTGGGAGAAATGCCTAAAGCGGAGGTAACATGCTATTTCATGCATTCTGACTTCTTTACACTTCTTTACACCTAAACGTGCTGGCTGCTCAAGCTTAACATGGTCATCAACTTCTCAAAAAATGAGTTGAACGTATGACGTAGTATTTCTGTGCTCGATTCACTCTGTCAGGGTTCGTACAGGTTTCAGAAAGTTCTTTTCGAACATGGATTCCCGTTTCTTAACAAGGGTTCTAAGTCCCTTATTGGACAATTCTCCCAGGAAAAGCATGCCACGCGTCATCCAGCGAGCGAAAGAGCACGCCCACCAATGCCGCTTCACTTGGCTGACGGAAGTTCAGCTGTGATTGTTTGCTCACTGCATTTCGGTGATGAATGTTATATAAACGGTGGATATAACACTGGATTTGGAGATTGTTTGAAACCGATAGATGGCACAACACAAATTTATAGTGAATCAATGCGATGATGTATTGTGTGCTCGTGCTTTAGTTCTGCCCCCCCTGCCTCCAAGTGCTTGTCTTTTTCCAGAAATAATCATACAGCTGTATCTGACTTTTATAAATCTGATCAAACTAAATACTCTTCGAAGATACGAAGTATTCAATACTACTGTATAGGTACTCAAGATTAATATGAGATTGGCAAAAACGTCTTGGTTACGGATGTAACCTCGGTTCCCTGATGGAGGGAACGAGACGTTGTGTCGAACCGACAGAATGGGGTTTGTTTTGAGAACCTATCATCTTCTGAGTATTTAGAAAAGGCCAATGAAAATTGGCGAATGAAATTTGCATGCCGGGCTCCTCCCCGGATGTCCGGGTATAAGAGGGAAGCCGGCGTGCTCATTCATTCACCTTTGGTCTGAGGAGCCTAAAGCATCCTCATTCGACCGCTGGGGTGGGCGGCCAGTGTTGTGGCATGAGGAACACAACGTCTCGTTCCCTCCATCAGGGAACCGAGGTTACATCCGTAACCAAGACGTTCCCTTTCTGTCGGTCTCTCGACGTTGTGTCGAACCGACAGAATGGGGTTCCTATGGAAAACGCCACAGCACTGAGCCGCGTCACAATCTCTGCGGAGCGACGTTGACTGGCCTGGGCGAGTCAGACGAACACGCTAACGCGAAATTATGACCCTCCAGTGGAGAGGAAGGGGGACCCAGAGCTTTACACAAAGTTGGGAAGCCCCTGTCACCGGCCGTCACGGGCGGAGGCCTAGTTCTCTAAATGGCGAGAAGCCGCCCGGCACCGTACGGGCCACTGGGTAAGCATTATTCCCCCCTGGGGGAAAAACGCTGCAGAGGCCACTACCTACCGTAGGGAGGAATTAGTGGAGACACCACATGGTCTCACCATCAGGGGAGAACTCATGGGAAGAATGTGCGGACTGCAGGAGTTAACCGCAAGGTGGGAGTCCACCTGGGGAGGTCATGGGTTGCCAAGGTGGGAACCATTCATGAGGATACATCAGACGGAACAGCCCACGGAGGGGGGGTTACCACGTCTGGAGCACTAGGTCCGGTTAGAGCTATGTGGGAGATAACTCAACTGTTCCCCGGCCTAAGGGGGCAGGGCTGCTCTGCCCAGCCTGTCCCCTGGAAGGGTGCTTAGTGATGGATGGAATGCCTGTTCTTTACCCGAGGGGAAAGAAGTGAGGCGGGATCGCCACTGCTCCCCCCGGAGGGGGAAGGGCTTCCGCAGGCGTATGCCCTACCGGCTGCCGGTCCCACACCTTGCCAGGATGCGGGCTGACACCGGTTCCGCGCGTAGGTATTAGAACCTCACGGAGTTGTTAGGCATAGCCCAACCCGCAGCTCCGCAGATGTCTGCCAGAGAGGCGCCCTGAGCCAGCCACGAGGGGTGTGCCTCACCCCCAACGGGCAGGAAAAAAGATCGGTATGCCCTAACGAGGGCATCCACGATCCAGTGCGCCAGCCTCTGTTTGGAGACAGCCCTCCTGCTGACCTCCGAAACAGACAAAGAGCTGCTCAGAGCTTCTGGGCTCTGCGTGCGGTCCAAGCAGAGGCGCCGTGCGCGTACTGGACAAGCACGGATAGGTTGGGTCTTCCTCCCCGGTGGGGAGCGCCTGCAGGTTCACCACCTGGTCTCTCGGGAGAGTGGTGGGAACCTTGGGCACGTAGCCGGGGCGGGGTCTCAAGATAACGTGAGAATCCCGGCCCCGAGTTCTAGGCAATCTGTGGACACGGAGGGTGCTTGTAGATCCCCTACCCTCTTGGAGGTGAGCGCCATGCGGAAAGCCGTCTTTATCAAGACTGAGAAAGAGCAGCAACCCCGAGAGGCTCGAAGGGGGCGGGGCCTCTTGAGGCCCGCCACCTAGGTCGCAAGAGGGTACGGAGCGCGGATAAGGTGGTCACCCTCTCGCGCCCCTTAGGAACCTAATGACCAGGTCGTGCTGTCCCAGAGGCTACCCAGCACTTGGGTCATGATGAGCGGCCGTAGCGGCTACATACATTCCCAGTGTGGAGGGGGAGAGGTTACTCCCCCGTCTCTCTTGAGGACGGGACAGCTCGTACCTGACCGAGCAACTCCGCGGGTCTTCTCACAGAGAAGAGCACCAGGACGAGAAGAGGCACCACCTATGGGCGTATAGCCGCCCAGTGGCCGAAGCCCTAGCCTGAGTGACGTCCCAACCGCCCGGGTGTGGGTAACTCAGGATCTCCTTGTCCCTTCCAGACATGGAGCCAGGTTTTGCCTGGGATGCCGTAACGTGCCCCTTCCCCTGGGGAACCAGGGGGAGCGGCCAGGGGGGAGTTGTTGTCAGATCCTCAGCTCCGAGAACCAAGTCCTGGTTAGGCCAAAGGGGCGTAACTAGTACCACTTGATGCTCCTCTTCCCTGGCCTTGCACAGGACTTGTGCAATGAGGCTCACTGGGGGGAAGCGTACTTCCACTTGTCCCGCGGCCAGCTGTGCACAAGGGCATCCGCGCCGAGGGTACCTCGGACAGGGAGTACCAAAGCGGACTATGGGAGGAGTTCGGGGAGGCAACAGGACCACCTGTGCCTGGCCGAATTGCCCCAAATGAGCAGGCTGCGCGGGGAGGGAGTTGCCACTCTCCGCGAGGCGTCGACTGACGAGAGAGCGCATCGGCTGTCTGGTTCAGGACGCCTGGGATGTGTGTGGCTCACAGGGAGCTGATCACCTGCTGACTCCAGAGGAGGAGGCGTCGGGCGAGTCATGTTAGCTGCTGTGAGTGAAGAATACGCCACAGCAGCTGTGCTGTCCGACCGGACCAGCACGTGCTTCCCTGCACGAGAGGTAGTAGCCTCCTCAATGCAAGTAGCACAACCAACAACTCTAGGCAGTTGAAATGCCAACGCAGGCGGGGGCCGTCCACCGCCCCGACACTGCTTGCCCGTTGCACACGGCACCCCAACCTTGCAGGGAGGCATCCCAAAGGGGACCCCTGTCTGCAAGAAGGTCATGGAGACCAGGGGGTTAGGGTGTGTTGGCAGAAAAGCGTGTGACCATACGCCTGCTGCCGGTGTGCCACGCTCTCCAAGGAACTTGACTCTGCATCCAGTGTTGGAGCGGTCGTATGTACATCGACCCGAGGGGGACCACCCCCGCCGAGGATGCCATGTATCCCAGGAGCCTCTTGTTACAGGGGGACCGCTGACTGTCTGATCTCCAGGCAGTTCAACACTGATCGGGCGCGCTAGTCAGTCGCGCTGCCTCTGGGAGGGTGCTGGCTTCCTCGTCGCGGGTCTCGCGCCCCCCACCGGGGGGTGAGCGGGGCCGCTCGTGAGGACAGAGTCGAGTTCCATACCGAGAAAGAGGATGCTCTGCACCGGGGAGAGCTTGCTCTTTTCTCAGTTGACCTGTAGCCCCACCGATCTAGGTGCCGGAGCACCAGGTCCTTGTGTGTACACAACCGATCTCGAGAGTGTGCCAACTTGAGCCAGTTGTCGAGATAGTTTAGTACCCTTAGGGAAGGAGGGCGGCTTCCACGACCTTCGTAAAGACTCGTGGAGACAGGGACAGACCGAAGGGGAGGACCCTGTACTGATATGCCCGTCCCTCGAACACGAACCGTCGGAACGGCCGATGTCGAGGGAGGATCGAGACATGAAGTACTCGTCCTTCAGGTCGATTGCCATGAACCAGTCCTGACACCTGACGGACGTCAGGATGCGCTTCTGCGTGATCAACCTGAAAAGCAGCTACTGTGTAGGTGCCTGTTCAGCACACAGACCCAAGATAGGGTGCAACCCCCCGCCTTTCTTGGGGACAATGAAGTACAGGCTGTAAAACCCGTTGAACATCTCGGCTGGTGAGACGGGCTCGATCACTCCCTTCACCAGAAGGGTGGCGGCCTCGGCCCGAAGTACGGGAACATCCTAGCCTCTGACTGAGGTATATCGGATGCTTAACTTGGCGGGCGTGAGGCGACTGGATCGCGTAGCCGAGACGGATCGTCTTCCCTAGCCAGTCTGACAGCCTGGGAAGCCAGACAGGCTCCCAGAATGAGACGGGGACTAAGGTACGATCTTTTTCATCGTCCCCCCGGGGGGTGGTTCGATGGCTAGCAGTACGGATTCCTTGCCGGGGGAGGTCCCCCAGGGAGGAGATCGGCTCTGCTGTTTTTCCTGCCTGGCGACTGCGCAGCTCAACGCACTGTCTGACTGAGAGTGCTGAGGGCTGGTGTTTATACTCGACATTGCGCTTTGCCATGACGCAACGTCGAGTTTGCCGTTCACCGTCGTGCAGAGGGTGAGAGCGGCTGAGGTAACCCAGAGAGAGAGGAAACTCTCCTTTTTTGAGAGTAAGTGGGCGCTAGCCCCCCGGAGGGGGCCAGCAGATGGAGAGACGGGGCAGGATCCGTCCCTATCCGACTTCCCAGCGATGTGGCTGGGGTCGGGCCCAATGGTAGCCTCGATCCCCCTGAGGTCTTCCCATGAGGGCCGCTTCGCCGCGGCTGCTGATGGGGCGATGGTCTCCTCTTCGCTGTCTCCTCCAGGGGGGGCCGCCTGAGTGGGGGGCGCCAGAGCTGGAGGGCGTCGAAGAGGACCAGGGCTGCTGGAAAGCAGGCAGTGCACGGGACTCGACGGCTGAGGCGGCCGAGTCGCGGCACGGAGGACTGCTTCTTTACTGTCGAGAACCCTCCGGGGGAGGCCGCGTGCGGGTCTCGCGCCCCCGACGGGCGGGGGGTGAGAGGGGCCGCTGCGACTCGACAGTAACACCAACCAGCCCCCCCTTGCGAGACGGGTGCGTCGAGAAAGCGGACCTTCTCAGCGTTACTCATCTGCGCAAGGATCGGCCAGAGGAGTTTCTCATGGACCACAAGTGTGGACATCGTCCGACCCAGGGCCCGCGTGGTCACCTTGGTCGCCCGTAGAGCGAGGTCGGTGGCGGCGCGGAGTTCCTGCATAAGCGCTGGGTCGGTCTTACCCTCGTGGAGCTCTCTCAACGCCCTGGCCTGGCAGGAGCCATAGCGTGGAGAGAGGAGGCAGCTTGGTCCGCCGCAATGTAAGCTCTCGACACCAGAGATGCCGAGACACCACATGCTTTGGACGGGAGTCTAGGTCGAGCCCCCCCAGGTGGCCGCCACCTACGGGCACGAGTGCACCGCGGCGGCAAACTCCACCTGGGGGACACCGACGCATCCTCCAGCTGTCTCAACCTCGAGGGAAGAGAGGGTGACAGAACTTTGTTTGACGTGAAACGTGCCGGAAAGGGGCGTTCCAGGTCTTACAAAGTTCCTCATGCACTTCCGGTAAACACGGCACTGGGGGCGGGCGCGGCTTGGAGCCGCGCTCAAACCCGAGGCGCCATGTAGCCAGCCGCGAACGCCGGGAGAGGCAGTGCGGGCACTGCAACCCAACACTCACGGCGGCCCGGGAAAGCATGGCCGACATCTCGACATCCGCTTTTTCCTGGGCTCGACCCCCCGAGGGAGGGAGCCCGAAGAATCGTCGGAGTCGGATGGCAGTACGTCACCCCCCGATGCTGCAAGAGACCTCTCATCATCACGCATCGTGTCCGAATACGTGATTGAGGAATAAGACGGCGGACCGTCTTTTTTGGGGAACGGTCAGACGAGCGAAACGAGGTGTGAACGGTCCGTGAGCCGTGGCTGGCGGATTATCGCTCACAGTAATCCTCATCTCACCCTCGCTGCTTGCCATAGCGGACGGCAGGGCCGTAGTCCTGCCGCCACGGAACGGGGAGCAAACGAGGTGGTGGCTGAGTCCCGTGGGAACACAGCCACCTGTGACGCAACGTCTGAATCGTCACCGCCCGCAGTGCGGGCAGGACGTATCCACAACGTCTGCCCCAGCGTACTGGAAGCAGGCATTGTGTCCGTCCCCCTCCTCGATGAGTGTGTTGCACCCATGAGAACAGCGGGACAAGCCACGCTGGAGAAATTTGCTCTTTTAGAAAAGGAAATTTGCTCGAACACCTCCGGAACTGCCGAGACGCCCAGGGGAGAGTCACTGCAGGAAGGGACCGTCCGCTGTCCACGTCGTAGATTCCAGCAGAAAGAATGATCACCCAGATCGTAGAGAAGCTCACCAGATGCGTAGGCTCTGAAGAACAAAAGGTGAATGAATGAGCACGCCGGCTTCCCTCTTATACCCGGACATCCGGGGAGGAGCCCGGCATGCAAATTTCATTCGCCAATTTTCATTGGCCTTTTCTAAATACTCAGAAGATGATAGGTTCTCAAGACAAACCCCATTCTGTCGGTTCGACACAACGTCGAGAGACCGACAGAAAGGGAACTGTGTGTTACCTCATCTTTAAAGTTGGGTTTTTCACTGCATCCGTGTAATAAGGGCTTAGTCTCTTGACAGCTGCTAGTGTTTATAAAAAGTAAGGTTTGACAGAAATCTTTGTTTCCCTGGTCATTGTTTAGGCACGTTAAACCACATTAAATGATTCACCTGCAATGATCAGTGAGTATAAAAAAGACAAGCACTTCAATATGTTGTTACTACAGATCTATTTTAAATGGAAATCATGTCAGAATAGACCATAAAAGCAATTGTATACTGTCTACATACTGTAGACTGTTCTCTTGCAGTGCTTTGGCCATAAGTGTAATTAATGTAAACCATTTCTAGACAAAGACAATAAAAATAGGCACAATTACAGCACCACTGGGCCAGACTACAGCCAGACACACATGAGCAGATGTTGAACTGATCCATGATGAAAACGTACTCTGCTTCAGCCAGAACAGATTATGCTATTTCTTTTAAACTGCAGTAGATACATTTGCTTACAGTTGTCAGTGAGTCACACATGAGAGTGACAAAAAATCATTAAGTACTCTAATGTAAGAATCCAAAGAGGGATATGTCCAAAAACAAGTCAATATGAGGAAGAACTAGATATTAATGGGACTTTGTTGTACACAATTATCTCATGGTTATTCAATTTATTTACAAATCATCTCAGTGTTTAAGAAATACAAATATTTTGAGGTTTACAATTACTGTGTACTTTACAGAATTACTGAGATACAAGATATCGGTCATAGCACCCAGACCTGCACGTGTGTGTTTGTGGAGAGACAGTATTGAGTGAATGAACAGAAGGTATATGGTGTGAGGGTATGTGGGATGGCACAGTCAGTGTCCTGCTGTGTGTTTCTCTCATTTCCCCATGAGTTCATTACAGCCGTCAACATGCATCCTCCAACACACAGCCCACCCATCATCCTCTGACTGACACAACGTTAGGAAAGTTCTGCAGAACAGATTATAATATAAGATTATGTAGTCCATGTGGCGTGACTCTGGTTTACGCATGCTAGATTTCTGTCAGTGGAATATAGTCTATAGACCTATAATATCGATATGAACATCAGTCAGACACCCATGGCCTAAACTAGACTGCTCTCTGCACTTAAAATCAAATGTCATGGTATTACTCAAATATCACAATTTACAAGCGGTCGTCCTTGGGTTGTGAATATGGATTTGAGCAGGTGACTCATGCTCAGCATGTCTACTAATTTTGTAGAAAATACTTGAGTATTGAGTATTTTAAAGAGTAAATATTACAATGTCCTTAAAATGACATTTCATGCAGTGTGTAATGTTACTGTGTGTGACTGTAAGCAGTCTGCCAAGTTGTAAAGCCGAAAGTGAATGAATAACAAAGTTAATGGCTTGGGGAAAAATGAGTCAACTCTTAATCACGCGAACGAGTCGTCTGTTGTTCTAATTTCAGTTTCAGGTCGGATTTGCGTCACTCCGTGTAATGCACGCCTACGTTCCATTTGCGACACTGCATGTGGTAGACCAATCACAGCAGACTAGACCATCTGACCAATCAGATCAGAGTAGGCTGACAGAAAGGAGGGGATTAGACAGATGAATCGCCGAACGAATCATTTGAGAGTCAGTCAAGAAGTAAGGTAATAATAACTGCCTTTTATTAGAAAATGAAAGTGTTTTTACACTGTGTATGTACGTAAACTTGTCGTTGGACACTCCATAAACCAAAGTACGACCTTAAAAATCACAAAATGTTTACTCTTTAAGACTTTCTCCAGTGGGTGACGTACAACAATGAGGGGGGAGGGCAAGATTTAAAGGTACTATCTGTAATAAATTTACTGTATTAAATCAAAACAATCCCTTAATGTGTTTGTAAACATTTAGGAAACATGCTACGTTCATATAACTGTTTGTCCAAAAAACAATGCTATAGCCAGTTATTCTACTCTGAAATGTGTGTTCCGTGCCGGAATGTCTGTTTTTGTTTTGGTCCATGTGACGATTTACCCACTAGTGTATTTTGACAGCTCAGTTGGCAGTTGGTAACAATCACAGCGTATTTCAGCAAACAAACTGTCAGGGTGTGGTAGGGAAGAACCCAGATGCAGGCAGTGGTTAAGGGTTTAACAAAAAACAAGATTTATTTAAACACAAAACAAAGACCCACGGGGGTGGTAAAACAACAATAACAAGGAGAAATAATATACAGGAACGTAGACTAACTAACACTGGACTAAAACTACACTTGATAAAACTACACTAGACTAGACTGGGATAACTTACAGACAGGAACAAGACGCAACATCTTCAAAGACATGAATCAAATGCAGCAAACAGCAATCGAACAAAACAAGCAAATGGTACAAAACAAACGAGCACAGGACAGAAGACACAAGGGCATAATATAGGGGAACTAACAAAGGATAATTCACAAGGGACAGGTGTTGGGGATGAAAAATCAATGGAAAGCTAAACAAGGAAACGAGAGGGGCGGGGCCAAAGACGAGACCTGAGAGAACGCACATTATGTCATAACAGACAATAATGTGCTTCTCTCCACACCAAACAAGAGGTTCTGCCATGATCCTACCACAAGACCAAGAAAGACAAGACATGAGGCAGAATCATGACACAAATGATCTGGGTCAGAGATAGCAGATTCCACCCTTTCCGGTACTATTTCTTTGCAAACATAGAAAGAATTACTATATTTTGCAACTTACGAGGAGTAATATACAATTTTATTATGATTATTTAAACAAGACAGCAATATTCATGGCCCATAAATGCGACCTCTGGAGGATGCAACCTCTGTAACGAGCAGAGTTATTTTTGCAAACAATAAAACCACTGCAAATGTATAAATTAGCAGATAAACTTAAAGTGTAGGAGTCGATACTTTCCATTACACTCCTGTAAGTGTCTGGCAACTTCTGTGAGCATCGAGTCTGAGGAGGAGGAGGGGCGGGGAAAAACCCTCGCCAATATTTTGAATTTGAACTGCGATACCAAGCTCAACCGCTAGGTGTCAATATTACATACGGCTCCTTTAAAGAGCTTATTCAGTAATCTACACTGAAAAAAATTATAAACAAAACACTTTTGTTTTTACCCCCATTTATCATGAGCTGAACACAAAGTTCTAAGACTTTTTCTATGTACACAAAAGGCCTATTTCTCTCAAATATTGTTCACAAATCTGTCTAAATCTGTGTTAGTGAGCACTTCTCCTTTGCCGAGGTAATCCATCCCCCTCACAGGTGTGGCATATCAAGATGCTGATTAGACAGCATGATTATTGCCCAGGTGTGCCTTAGGCTGGCCACAATAAAAGGCCACTCTAAAATGTGCAGTTTTATCACACAGCACAATGCCACAGATGTCGCAAGTTTTGAGGGAGTGTGCAATTGGCATGCTGACTGCAGGAATGTCCACCAGAGCTGTTGCCCGTGAATTGAATGTTAATTTCTCTACCATAAGCCGTCTCCAAAGGCGTTTCAGAGAATTTGGCAGTATAGCCAACTGGCCTCACAACCACAGACCACGTGTAACCACACCAGCCCAGGACCTCCACATCCAGCATCTTCACCTCCACGATCCAGCATCTCCACCTCCACGATCGTCTGAGACCAGCCACTCGGACAGCTGCTGCAACAATCGGTTTGCATAACCAAAGAATTTCTGCACAAACTGTCAGAAACCGTCTCAGGGAAGCTCATCTGCATGATCGTCGTCCTCATCGGGGTCTCGACCTGACTGCAGTTCGTCGTCGTAACTGACTTGAGTGGGCAAATGCTCACATTCGATGGCATCTGGCACTTTGGAGAGGTGTTCTCTTCACGGATGAATCCCGGTTTTCACTGTACAGGGCAGATGGCAGACGTATGGCGTCGTATGGGTGAGCCATAACCCTAACCCAGCCATTGAAGAGGAGTGGACCAACATTCCACAGGCCACAATCAACAACCTGATCAACTCTATGCGAAGGAGATGTGTTGCACTGCGTGAGGCAAATGGTGGTCACACCAGATACTGACTGGTTTTCGGACCCCCCAATACAGTAAAACTGCACATTTTAGAGTGGCCTTTTATTGTGGCCAGCCTAAGGCACACCTGTGCAATAATCATGCTGTCTAATCAGCATCTTGATATGCCACACCTGTGAGGCATTACTTGAAACATAGAATATTTTGAGAAATGGTTTTGTGTCCATGCAATGGAAGTCAATGAGGGCCAGCGTTGTGTGGTTGATTTTCAATTACATTTTCAAAATATCATCTTTTGTGTTTGGCAGGTCTGGAATGATATGAGGGTGAATATGATGAACATTTTTTTTTATTTTTGAGTGACCTATCCCTTCAAATAAGATGCCAAGTGATGCTTACAGATCTGTTGATCTAAACATCCGAGAAAATTCCGAGAGCAATTTACACTTTGAATAGTTTTAAGAACATCAATAACATTTAGATTTAGCCCAACTTCACCCCGTCTGCTGTTTTAGGGGAAATCCTCATCGGTTTCAGAGCAATGTTACACATCCCACTTGTGAAAACAGATCTTCCTGCTTTTATCTTTCATTTTTTCATTTCAAGTTTAAATGTTGCAGCCAAGCAAAGTCAGCTGTGCCAACAAGGACCAATCCATGTAGGCCATGATATCAATATTGCTCAAAAGGCTGAAGTGAACGTACACGGGTGCACCTGGCAATGGGCACACAAATCTATTACCAATGGGTTCTTGGATAAGAATCCTGAACAGCAGCTGCTAAACCATGCCCGTATCATTCCATCATAAGTATACGCAGGGACTATTTCGAGTGTCTCATAGCAACATTATATAGGTCAGTTCATTTGACAGTCTGCTATCCATCCGTGGCTGCTGTCTATTTCCAACAGAGCATAATGTCTACTGGGGAGTGTAGCGAGGAAGGCGGGACGAGAGCCGTGGGGCAGGAAGGCGGGGCCGGTGGCGTGAGTGATAATGAGTATCAGCTGTACGCGCACCGGTCCCTCATGCCTCACGGGGAGCTAGGGAGCATAAGAGGACGAGCGACGGGACTGCCGACGAGAGAGGACCGGGCCCGGAAATGTTAAGTTTTATTTATGTTTGTGTGGCCGGCAGTCGACCGTGAGGTGGCTGCCGGCCTTTTACTTCCGTGTTATTGTTTGTTTATTTTTGATTAAAGTTTATTGTTTAAATGTTCGCCGGTTCCCGCCTCCTTCCTTCCCTACATTGAACTTTGTTACAGGGAGATTACAAGCAGTTTTAAGTAGTCTATGTGTAATAGACTCTCATGTGCTCCTGGTTGCATTGTTCATTTTGAGTTTCTGATGTGTTCATATAAAGCAGTCAGGGCAAATATCAGGCAACACAAAAGATTTGCCGTGTTGATTTATAAAGGGCCACAAGCTGAATGATTTATAAGGTAAGTGTCTCCTGCGATGTTGGTAGTAATAGTCAGGAGGTTATATACAGTACATCACCTTTGTAATTGCAATGCTCTTCTACGTAACTTATTGCAAAGCTTATACTGTAAATACATCATGAGTGGATTTGCAATCTGTTTCTGTGGTCCTCAGAAGAAACAGTCACAGGTTTTGAACGACACAAGGGTGAATTCTTCTTCTTATAACGTTTTATGGCGGTTCCTAAACGCAAAACTCAAACTGAAGTTACCCTGTTTCCTGCTTCCTGTTTCCTGCATCGCTGCCGGCGGCTTGTTTGTATCAGTGCGCTTACCACTTCGCTCTAATATTAGTGTATTTTATTATCGTTAATTATTATTGTCGTTGCTAACTTATCCTGATATCTCAATAACCCTGTTCCTGTTATTTACTTGGAAGAGTCTAAACCAAAAGTGATAGTTAACTTAACGCCGTTAGCATAGCAATAGCGTGTTAGCTTGCTTTCTGTTCACACTGTGGAATATCATCTTGCCTCTGGTTTGTCTTGTGTGCTAACTGTTTCTCTTTTTAAGCGAGTATACTACGATCCATCGAGCAACCTTGGTAAGTTGGAATTGCACTTCAAATCCGGTGAGTTATGGCTTCTATTCCTATT
>NC_079900.1:25757747-25783364 GCF_024868665.1 Triplophysa rosa
AACATTCTTTTAGTAAAAAGAAAACACTCAATCATCTAATGCTTTTAATTATGTAGCGTTGTTTCTTAATCCTATGATTCATTAAAACACATCACAACTCATGATTATACTTAAAACATATGCAGTGGATTGATTCATAACATTTCTTTTCTGTGTGACTCTTTGTGTGTGTGTGTGTGTGTGTGTGTGTGTTGACTTAGTTAAATTTATGGTTCCAACCCCCACTTATCCTGTCTCACTCCGTTTGCCACAGTAACTTTCCACTGAGTAAAATAGAAAGCACATGACAAAAGCACACAGCTTAATGATTTAATGAAAGAAAACACTTATTGATTATATTGATAATTAAATCATACTTTTAACTGAAAAATATTTCCACATGACCCATACCCGAAATGTGACCTCTGCATTTAACCCATCCAGTGAGTAGTGAACACACGTACACCCGGAGCAGTGGACAGCTATCACTGCAACACCCGGGGAGCAAGTAGAGGTAAGGTGCCTTGCTCAAGGGTACCTCAGTCGTTTCCCGCCGGCCCTGAGAATCGAACCGGCAAGAGTCCGACTCTCTAACCATTTGGCCAGGAAAGCATTGTCGCAATCATGTGGTGTAAATCCTGTATGATGGAGGATGTGTACAGGTGGTGATATTGTCCTTCAGGTTGTGATCATAGTTTGTAACTTGTCAATGTAATCCTTTATAAGATAGAGGTGTCTCCTACACGTAGTAACCTATAGGCTAATTTAAAATGTTATTGTGCGCCCGTGTGGGGGGGTCTATAAGACACTTGTGCCCAGGGGCCTGTGAATTCTTAATCCGGGCCTGGTTACGACGAGGAACTGCAGTCAGGTCGAGACCCCGATGAGGACGACGAGCATGCAGATGATCTTCCCTGAGACGGTTTCTGACAGTTTGTGCAGAAATTCTTTGGTTATGCAAACCGATTGTTGCAGCAGCTGTCCGGCTGGATGTGGAGGTCCTGGGCTGGTGTGGTTACAGGTGGTCTGCGGTTGTGAGGCCGGTTGGATGTACTGCCAAATTCTCTGAAACGCCTTTGGAGACGGCTTATGGTAGAGAAATGGACATTCAATTCACGAGCAACAGCTCTGGTGGACATTCCTGCAGTCAGCATGCCAATTGCACCCTCCCTAAAAACTGCGACATCTGTGGCATTGTGCTCTGTGATAAAACTGCACATTTTAGAGTGGCCTTTTATTGTGGCCAGCCTAAGGCACACCTGTGCAATAATCATGCTGTCTAATCAGCATCTTGATATCGGCAAAGGAGAAGTGCTCAGTAACACAGATTAGACAGATTTGTGAACAATATTTGAGAGAAATAGGCCTTTTGTGTACATAGTAAAAGTCTGAGATCTTTGAGTTCAGCTCATGAAAAACGGGGGCAAAAACAAAAGTGTTACGTTTATAATTTTGGTCAGTGTAAATAATTAGTTTGTGTTTTTAAGTGTTGAGGTAGATCAGCAGGAGAGAGCTGGCTCTTCAGTGTTCTCCAGCTGTATTTCCATGAAGAGTGATGCGTCAATGCTTCCTCCAATTAAATTCCAAAAGGAAGATCAAGGGTAATGTACATTTACATATTTAAAGAGTAAAGTGACACCAAGTCTGTTTCTCTTGGTAATTTTACTTAACTTAACATTTCTTAGGGTAATTCATGACTAAGTAATATTAGTAATGATATGTAGAAATGGAACTTAATGTTGTTAGTGGATTTTACTGGTGTTAAGACCATTGAGAATAAATGACAATAACCCTCTCATTGTTAATTTATTACCTGGTTTTTAACTATTCATGATGAACTGTTTATGAAGTTTCCAGGAAGAGAAGCTGGGTTCTTCTGCTGACAGCTGTGTGTCTGTTCAGAGCAAATGGTCAATAGATCCACCAACTAATTTCCAAATGGCTGCTTCTTCCACTCAGCAGAGGTGGTGTTTTTATTCATAATTTTTTTATCATTTCTTTGTTGAAATTTAATTCTGTTTTATTTTGTTTTCAGTCATTCTGTGCCAAAACAGCAAACATCCGTTCCTGCTGTATTGAGGGTTAGCTAAGTGTACTTGAGTTATTTTACATTCTTACATGTTAAGAATATAATTTAACGTGTTAATATAAACGTTAAGTATAAAAATATGATCAAATGTTAATATCATCAAATTCTAAAATATAACATAAATAAAATACTTTTTATTTCGCAGCAACTTGAAAAGAAAGTCCTCACTTTTGTGAGGAAGGAGCTCAGAAAAATCTGCAAGATTTTATATCCAGATCACACAGAGTATGTGGACAGTCAATCAGAGGAAGAGGAGAATGCTCTCGAAGCCAAAGAATCTGCGGTCAAGATCACAATACACATTCTGAAGAGCATGAAAGAGCACAGCCTTGTCAACAAGCTACTTCAATGTTAGTGTTTCTGTAAATAAAAAATAGCAGGTAGCTTGAAGGTCATTGCACATGGAGTCCACAATTTGCGTCCGAAATCTTTGCACGTTAAAAAATAAATACGACCTCACGTTGTGTCAGTCACATTTACACACTGTCTACAATGTTTTCGTCTGGCATAAAAAAATTCGGACCGGGTTCGATTTTCTGGGTTTTTCGCATCCGTAGCCGTAGGAAGCATTTTGAGAGGTGTTTTGACAAATCGGAGCCCCCGTACAAGCGAGCGCCAAAGCCAGGATAGTGTCTGAGTCCACTTCGTCTCGCAGCACAAAGTACTGTATGAGAAACAAAGTGTGGATTACAAAGACATAGAATATAAAGAGAGTGCGGCAAATAAGCAAATGATTGCGGAACTAGGGTTGGGTATCGTTTGGGTTTTTTCCGATACCGGTGCCACATTGATACTTTTAAAACGGTACCGGTGCCTAAACGGTGCCTAAATCGATACTTTTAAAAAAGAGCGACAAAACACCAGTGGATGACATTAAAGAACAAAATGTTCAATTAAAAATATTTATTAGGTAATAAAAATACACAAATTCACAATTAAAGTGAATGTGAAATGAGCATGTACACTAACATTGCTAGACACTAACATTGCGAGAAAGATGTTATAGTGTTTACTGTTTACCCTCCAACTACAACTAAATGCTCGCCATAGTTGTATTAAATATGGGCAGAATAATGCATTGAATATATCAACAGATTAAGTCCATTTACATTATATGTGCATTATTTTAAAAACAGACAGTATGTATAATTAATAATTATAATTATATGCCTATACATGCAGTCAGGGTAAAAAGCTTGACAGACTGCATGTCTAGAGATCAGACTGACAGATGCTAAAAGGTTTTTGCACTTTCACTGCTGTGTCTCGATTGTCTTTCTTGTCAAATGTGTTACAGTGTTGAGAACGAGCTCCACGGCACGCGCTTAATTGATTTTAAATGCGCTCAACAGTTTTATTGTGATCGCTTGCATTACAGACGCGTCATATGCGTTTCGAATTAATGTTAGTTTCACTTTAACTTCAACCGCCGCATAAGGCAAGTTTTAAAGAATGCGCCCGGTGATGAATGCTGAAACTTACAGTTAAAACTGTCTTTCACTATGATGAATCCATGGGGGGGCGCGCGCGATCCGTGCGGATCACAGATCATTCGCGATCCGTTTAACCTGTATAAGAGATGTGTTGGATTTGTATTATCTGAGGTTTCCAACTTTCGTTCACGTGAATGAGGACAAATGTCTCAATCGACAGCTCAGTCAGCATTTAAGTGGCACCGAAATGAGGCACCGAAATCTGCGTTTTGATTCGGTCCAGTTACATACCGGATACATAGGTACCAGAGCCATATTGGCAACGGGTTTCGGTACACAACCCTATGCGGAACAGCTTGATAACAGGATAGTATGTACTGATTTTCTAGCCACGGTGCCAAACGTAAGAAGACCATACCTTAACATTTGGGTAACATTAACAAAATCCGGGAGACCCAAGGGGTTTCGGGGTTCCCGGGGCTGTTTGCGGTCTCCTTCAGCCCCTTCGCGATTGCGTTTATGGGAGAAACTGAAATACTGGAGTTTCACAGGTGAAATAACAAAACGAATGGATGGCGGCAGATGGGTGTGAAAAACAGGAGAGTCCCAGCCAAAACTGGAGTGTTGACAGGAATGCAAGAAAATGCAGGCAGAGAGAGAGGACAGCCTACCTAGCGAGGTACTGTCAATGGAGAGAAGCAAGGGATGAAAGGAGAGCCAGAGCGACAGCAGCATAAGGCTGTATTGTGTTGTGATTTTTCTCGAAACGGATTAATTAATATGCACCGGACTCAGAGTGCAAGGTGTCTGTGCGTAACAAATTTTTAGAATGACGACTACAAAAAAATGCATACAAAAATTTTGGACTGAATGTGCAACGACCTGTACTCTGTGTATAACAAACTGTCTGTATTTGCAGTTCAAATTTCTGCATATCAGCAAAAGCTTAAATCCAGTTTGAAGAGCAGGAGCCAATGTGTATTTGAAGGAATTGCAAAGCAAGGAAATCCAACCCTTCTCAATAAGATCTACACAGAGCTGTACATCACAGAGGGAGGGAGTGGAGAGGTGAATAATGAGCATGAGGTGAGACAGATCGAGACAGTACCTAGGAGACCTGAGACACAGGAAACACAAATCAAATGCAATGACATCTTTAAAGCCTTACCTGGACAAGACAAACCCATCAGAAGTGTGCTGACGAAAGGAGTTGCTGGAATTGGAAAAACAGTCTCTGCGCAGAAGTTCATCCTTGACTGGGCTGAAGGAAAAGCGAATCGGGATGTTCACTTCATATTTCCACTGCCATTCAGAGAGCTGTATCTGATTAGCAAAACACAGTACACATTGGAGCAGCTTCTTCATTTTTTCTTCAAAGAAATCAACGGATTAAAACTTTCAAATCTTGAAAACTACAATGTCATTTTCATCTTTGATGGGCTGGATGAGTGTCGGCTACCTCTTGATTTTGGGAACAACAGAAGATGCACACAGAACACTGTGGTAGCCTCGGTGGATGAACTGCTGACCAACCTCATCCAGGGCAATCTGCTTCCTTCTGCTCTGATCTGGATCACCTCTCGACCAGCAGCAGCCAGTCAGATTCCTTCTGAGTTCATCGATCAAGTGACAGAGGTCCGAGGCTTTAATGACCCTCAGAAGGATGAGTATTTTATGAAGAAAATAAATGACCGAAGTCTGGCCAGTCGAATCATCACACACATGAAATCATCCAGGAGTCTATACATCATGTGTCACATCCCGGTCTTCTGCTGGATTTCAGCCACTGTTCTAGGGAGAATGTTGAGTGAAGCAGAGAGTCACCAAATCCCTAAGTCTCTGACTGAAATGTATACACACTTCCTGATTTTCCAGACACTACAGATGAACAATAAGTACAGGGAAGGACATCATTCTGACCTGTGCTTGAGCAGAAAGAACATTCTTTCGCTCGGAAAGCTGGCTTTCCAGCAGCTGAGGAAAGGTCATGTGATCTTCTATGAAGAAGACCTGTGAGAGTGTGGCATTGATGTCAAAGATGCGACACTATTCTCAGGACTGTGCACCCAGATTTTCCGAGAGGAGTTTGGATTATACCAACGGAAAGTCTTTTGCTTTGTGCATCTGAGTTTCCAAGAGTATCTTGCAGCTTTATTTGTGCACCTTTACTGGTTTACAACTCAAAAGCCCATGGGTGATGAAATCCAGCTGCCATCCCAAAACACAGACCTAGGAGAGCTTTGTGTGTCCTCGACTCTGTTCGACCTACACAAGAGTGCTATAAATCAAGCTTTAGAGTCAATGAATGGCCATTTTGACCTATTCCTCCGATTCCTCCTCGGCCTTTCACAAGGGCGCAGTGAGATTGTGTTTCCTCACCTATCAATTCAAATAGGAAACAGCACGCACAACAATGAAAACACTGTCAGATTCATAAAGGAAAAGCTGGGGCCTGGTCTTAGCCCAGAGAGGTCCATCAATCTTTTCCACTGTCTCAACGAATTGAACGACCATTCTCTTGTCAAGGAAATCCAAACATACCTTCAATCCGGAAGACTTTCTTCTGAGGAACTTTCACATGCACAGTGGTCGGCTTTAGTGTTTGTGTTGCTTACTAGTGATGAGGGACTGGAGATTTTTGACTTGAGGAAATTTTTCAAATCAGATACTTGTCTTTCAAAGCTTCAACCTGTGATCAAGGCCAGTCGGACTGCCATGTAAGTACCGCTAAATCTTTTTTACAGTGAACATCAATGGTCCTTTTTTAAGGAATTTTAAATTTTACTTGTTTGTTCCAATTCCTAGATTGTCTGACTGCAACCTGACAAAGACAGGCTGTTTAGCACTGGCTTCAATTCTTGAATTGAATCCCAATGTTCTGAGAGAACTGGACTTGAGTTTCAATGACCTTCAAGACAAAGGTGTGAAATATCTTTGCTCTGGACTGCAGAATCCATACTGCAAACTGGAGACACTGAAGTAAAGTACAATATTGTAGACTAGCACACATTTGATTATATCATAATATAATGGTAAATGGTTGTTTTTCTCAATGTTCTTGTTCTAGGCTGGAGTTTTGTGGACTCAGAAGAAACAGCTGCTTAGACCTTGTTTCTGCTATTAAGTCAAACCCATCACATCTTAAAGAGCTGGTCCTGAGCCACAATGAAATTGGAAACGAAGCAGTAACCAAGATTCTTGGTTTGCTGCCTGACTGTAGACTGGAGACTCTTAGGTCTTTATGTGTTGAAATCTGGTAGTAATTCCTTCTCCTTCTGTCTTAAGTTTTTAATTGAATCCATAGCTCAAAACTTGCAAAAACTGTTGGTTTTCCCTTACTGAACCACAAACCAAGCTTTGCCACCTGAATGAATAGCACACGCATGTTAACTTTCCAGTGTAGTGTGGCATAGAGCAGGGCAGAACTGGCTTCTCAAATAGTTCAAACCACAAGTCCATGTTGTCAGCCCCTGCATATATTCTTTACTTGGTTTACATTTATCAAGAGCTTCTCAATGTCAATTACAGGCTTCAAAAATGTGGCGTCACAAAGGAGGCCTGTGCTTTCCTCGAGTCTGCTTTGAGTTCAAAACCCTGCCACCTTAAAAGACTGGACCTGAGTCATAATAAACTCTGGGATTTAGGAGTTAAGGTGTTTCCTGGTTTGCTGGCAAACCCAAATTGTAACCTTGAAGAGCTGAGGTAGGTGTGCACTGACTTTGACTGTGATAAACATTCTTTTATTTGTAGTATACACTTTCAATTTTCCAAATACCTGCAGTTTTACAACTTGAAATGTCACTAAGGTCCGTGTATCTTTTGGCCATTTGTTTTTCAGTTTGAACTTGAACAAACTGGAGTGAGAAAACGGCGCCATTTTCGTTTTTCGTTCATCAAAAAAACGGAAAAACGAGAATTCGGCTTTTTTGGTTTTCAACTTAACGTTTAAAAAACGAATAAACAACTTGAAAACTAGTTTCTCACATGTGGGCGGTATGAAACGCCCCCTTCCGCTGATTGGCAAATCAAAGGTCAGTAAGCGACGTCTTCGGATGTCCCTCGGTTCCGAATAAATAGTCCTCCGCTGCTGTACAGTGGGGATTCTTAAAGTATGTTTCATTGCTCTCATTAAACAATCGTCCACAAACCGTACAGGGCAGATTACAGACTGGACTTTCTTCTGTGCAACCTAGCGCATTTCATATAAATATTTACATCAAATATTAATGTAGTTCGCATCCGCATCTTTCTTGCTCTCCAGGGTTAAATCTGCGTGGCAAAGCCACGCGAGACACTGGACAGCACGAAGCGGATTCATATAGCCTACTTATTTTAGTTCATTCAAAATTCGCTGTGTTCCATTGTAATTTGTATTGAGGCTCCGTAAGTCTAAACAATTAGTATTTATTTTTGTTTGATCATTTAGCTTAAGATGGCTAGATGTATCCTTTTTTCATAAAGGAAAAAACTTTCGTTCTAATTGCACATTAAAGCTTGTTGTTCTGCATTTATTAAAAAAAGCGTACGTCTAAATAATAATAATAACCCCGTGATAGCTTAATTAATTTGTATTTTTGTCAGCATTTATCTCAATTGTCATCGTTCGCATGTGCCAGTCGTAAATATCACAGTAAAAACGTTTTATAAAATACTAGAATCTTTAGCATACACTGAATGATTTTTTTTGTGGAATCTACACAGTGACTGAACCTTGATCAACATATCTGACAAATAGGTCACTTTCACTTTGACTACATCACTGCACTGTAAGAAGGCCCGGATTAAGAATTCAGGGGCCCCTGGCCACAAGTGTCTTGTAGACCACCCCCCCCCCCACATACATAAACATATTCATTTTTCTAAGAATAAAAGGGCAGACTTTGTCAATGATTATACTATAAGAGTAATTTGTCCATTTGTTCAACTTTATTTGTGTAACAAGCACTTCGCGACTCACGTTCTTATGTAAGCGTGTAATGGTAAACGGCATTAACGAATATTAGTTATACTGTTACGAGTCTGTGTAAGTAAACATTTTGCAATGTATGTAAAAGCACTCTGGATTTTCTAATAACTTAGGCTAAAAATCGGTAAATCAAGGCAGTTAGACCTGATCAACATTATATCAATATAAAATTCATTATTGGCGAAGACACACCAAATACATGTAAAGATAACTTTTTAAGATTTTAAAGACAACCGTGAGGGTATTCTAACTTAACCTATATCTTATATTCACAACAATAAAGCCGTTCTCATTTATATCTTTTCAGTTTCTATAAAAAGCGGCGATTTTGGCTATATTCTTTCACACAGCCTCTGTCGTGGTAACCATGTGCATATTTACAGACGAAATGGGTTCATGTTTACACATTCAAACAGTCGATAACAGTGACAGGTTGTTGGAAACGCTGTTTTGTACTCATTTCATTCAGGAGTCACCTGTGGAATGTTGCTTCTTCCTGCCGCTCAATGAGACGATCCCTGCGCGGGGAAAGAGAGCCCTTGCGCTCGCGGGGGACATTTTCCCACTGAAAGCTAAAGTTTATCGGAAAGTCGCTTGATTTATCGCATTGTGCTTCTGAACAAAAGCGGCTAAAGGGCTTGTAAAAGTTACTAAATCAATAGACAGACTTGCGTACGTTAGAAACACGGTTTTGTGTGCGCACTTGCGTGTGTGCGGCCAGAGAGGCACACGGCAGAATGAATATAGCGAAAACATTTTCTCCCCCTTTCTTGGGCCCCACGCATGGGCCCCTGGGCCTGTGCCCATAATGCCCATTGGATAATCCGGCCCTGACTGTAAGCCTATATGCATCCGCTGCGTACTGTCCAGTGTCTCGCGCAGCTTTGTCACGCAGCAAAACTCTGAATTCGTCTTGGTTCACTTGATGGAATGTGCACAGAAGCAAACTTGTGGAAAAAAATTGTGGTAACCCAACAACCACAACAGCGAATTTTGAATTAAATGAAATAAAATAAGCATCTGCTAAATGACTAAATGTAAATGTAAATGTAAGTATATGAATCCGCTTCGTGTGGTCCAGTGTCTCGCGCAGCTTTGCCACGCAGATTTAACCCGGAGAGCTAGAAAGATGCGGATGCGAACTACATTAATATTTGGGATATAAATATTTAAATGAAATGCTCTAGGTAACACAGAAGAAAGTCCAGTCTATAATCTGCCCTGTACGGTTTGTGGACGGTTGTTTAACGTGAGCAATGAAACATACTTTCTTTACAGCAGCGGAGGACTATTTATTCGGAACCGAGGGACAACCGAAGACGTCGCTTACTGACCTTTGATTTGCCAGTCAGCGGAAGGGGGCGTTTCATACCGCCCACATGTGAGAAACTAGTTTTCAAGTTGTTTATTCCTTTTTTATAAACGTTAAATTGAAAACAAAAAAAAAGCCGAATTCTCGTTTTTCCGTTTTTTTTGATGAACGAAAAACGAAAATGGCGCCGTTTTCTCACTCCCGTTTGTTCAAGTTCAAACTGAAATACAAATGGCCAAAAGATACACGGACCCACTAAGCACTTGTCAAAATCTAAACGTTGGTGTGGATTTTAGCATACATACACTCTAACATCAAATGTTGGTGGCTCGGTGGTTAGCACTATTGCCTCACAGCAAAAAAGTTGCTGCATGGGATGGACACCCTTTCTATGTGGAGTTTGCATGTTCTGCCCCCTGATAGCACACATACATCTGGTTTACGTCTATTTGACGTCTGCATTTACATCTGCAAGACATCTACAATACATCGTTTGCTCATCTGCAATACGTCTCGGAGATGTCTGCTGTCAGACGTCATATAAACATCTAGAAGATGTCTGTAAGATGTTTATGATTTAGAATGGATGTACATGTAGAATGGATGCTCTTTCTAAGATGTTTAGCAGATGTTTTTAAGCAGCAGATCTCCAGATCTTTAGCAGACGTATTACAGACGTTCAGACGTCTCCGAGACGTATTGCAGATGAGCAAACTATGTATTTAAGATGTCTTGCAGATGTAAATGCAGACGTCAAATAGACGTAAACCAGATGGATTGTGTTATCTGGGCCTGTGTCAAAGTGGGTTAACTCCGGGTTCCTCCCACAGACATACAATTAAGAATTCTAAATTGTTTCCCCAACTTGTGTATGGATGAACTGGTTCTTGCCATGCTAGAATAGTGTTAAAATAAATAAATAACATCAAATGCATGCACCAACTTATAAATGAAACCTCAAACACCAAACATAATGTAAGGTCAGCTTTGTGTTATTGAATTAAAATGTGTTGTTTTAGTAATTTTTGTTTTAAAATACAACAAACAGCATGTGACGTTTTATTTTGCAGACACTTTTGCGTATTACAATAAAGCCTAATAGTTGACATGGGGAAAATGTTTAGACTGTTCATCTGGTGGTCATGTTGAAGTTTGCTGATGATACAGTGATAGTAAGTTCGTTAGTTGGAGAGGAAGGGGACCACGGGCCTATTATTGATTATTTTGCAGGATGGTGTCAGGACTGTAGTGTCTTGCACAGTTATAGATAATCATCCAACTGAGTTGGTTGAAAGTTATAAATACCTGGGCACAATAATAGAGAACAAATACAATTTTGGAGAGAATACTGATAAACTGTGTAAAATTGGCCAACAGAGGCTTTATTGTCTTCGGAAGCTAGCAAAATTTAAATTAAATTAAAAACTGTTTTTTATAAAGCACATATTGAATCGAATTTTAATTTGGTGGTATGCTGCCTCGAAGGTTAAGCAAATTAATGCATTGGTTAAAGTCGTAAACAACTAGTAGTGGGTGTGAAAATGACGGGGTTGTCAGACTTGTACAATAGGCAGGTGCTTATGAAAGCGAATAACATTATATCGGAAAGCATTCTCTCCATAACGCATTTCAGACCCTTCCTTCTAGATCTTTGTAGAGTTCATATAGCCAAGAGTCAGACCAACAGATTCAAATTCTCATTTGTACCTTGTGCCATAAGCTTTTTTAAATTATTATTCTTTGTGAATTTGCTGTGTATTTGTTTTTGTATTTGGTGTGTGTTGAATCCATGCTGCAGAACAAAGACTAAGACAAATATATGATTTAAAATAAATAAATAAATTAGTGTTATGATGTTCTCTGGATAGAGCTTAACTAAGGTATTAGTATAATTATAATAATAATAATAATTTTTATTGTTCACTACGCTTACTAAGAATTTTTCTTTATTTCAGATTAGAGGAATGTAACATGACCTCAGAAAGTTGTGAACTTCGTCTGGAGGAGTCTCGTCTCCGAGCTCTAGATCTGTCTGATAATAACCTGCAGGATATAGGGGTGAAGAAGCTTGTGACCTCACTGAAGAATCTATACACAGCTATATGTGTAAAAAAACTGATAAGAAAGTTAATGTTGAAATGCAATTTCCAATGTAAAATAAAAAATAAAAATAATTAAGGAATCCCTTAACTGCAGCATGAAAAATCATGGTGAAAACAAAAAAAGGAATAGTTCACCCAAACAATTTAAGTAAAATGTACTTACTCTCATGCCATCCCCAGATGTACAGTATATGATTTTGTTTCTTTCGTTGACCATAAACGGATCATTTTATATTAAAATACTGTCATTTTATGTACATTTGAGGTCCTGGATGGCCCGCTCACATTGCCAAATGGTCTGAGGGTGTTAACCTGAGGACAGAGACATGGAGAGCCTGATCTGTTGAAAACTGGAAAACAAACTGGGCTCCCACATGGATTAAATATAATGAGCGTACTCTGACTGGATTGTTTAATATGACACACATATTCAAACTGTTGTCTTTGCAGGCTGTCACACTGCAGACTGAACGATAACGGTTTCTCATCTCTGGCTTCAGGTATGAGATTAAACCCCTTCAGTCTGAAGGAGCTGGATCTGAGCTTAAACAGACCCGGATCCTCTGGAATAGGACGGCTGTGTTCAGTCCTCAGGGAAAAGAGTTGTGCTCTTGAAAAACTGTGGTCAGTGTTTTGCTATTTTAAAAGGAGATGTTGAGCAAATGGTTATGAATGAACGGTATCTATATTATAAATCGACTAATAGTTATTTTTTTAAATGTATTATTTTTATTCCTACAGCTTACACTCTTGTGATCTCACTGAGAAAATGTGTGACTTCATCAGTACAGCTCTGTGCGATAACATAAGGCTGAACGAGCTGATCTTGAGCAACAACGAGCTTACAGACGAAGGTGTCTGGCGGTTATGTCAGGGACTACAGGAGGCCAATTGTGCACTGAAGATCTTAAAGTAAGATTTAATGATCATGAACCAAATACATTTACAAAATCTACATTTTGTACTCAACAACTCAAAGCAAGTGTCTTTTTGAAAGGCAAAATATGTTTAGAAACAAAGTTTTGACTACAATTGTTGCCCAGAAAGTTATTGCGCATACAGGTCATTGAACACACATTGACTTTCCTGGCAACATTCATCCTATCAATTATAACCCTTTTTAAATTAACTACAGTAAAACCTTATTCATTTTAAAAAACGCAATATTTGTGGCTATTTTATTCACTTTTTTCAGATTATCGAACTGTTTTCTCACTGACCAAAGCTGTGAATACTTGGCCACAGTTCTGAGTTCACGTCAGTCCACGCTGAATGAGCTGGACCTCAGTGGAAACTCCATCAGCCAGGAGGGGGAGCAATTTCTGAGTTATATATCAAACATCAATCTTTCTTTCTAGTTTAGGTGCAATGCAATTTTACAATTTTAATACCATGTATTTAAATACATTCAGTTTCTTGCACAGACTTAGGATAATTGTATGCAATTTTTTAAAATAACTTTGTCATTGTGCAGTCAATTGTAAAAGATCCTGAGAGGTACCACTGAGAGGTAAAAACTCATTCATCAAAAATTTATATTTTTGGGATTTCGAGAGCGTTTGCAGCTTTTCTGCAAGTATTGTCCGATGAACTAAAAGAAAAATGTAAATAATCATGCGCTGTGAAGCTCCGAAACGATTTGCTTATGTTTTGTTACAAAATGGCATGTTGAGTGTGTTTGACGTCATTGCCACTGGTTCTTATAAGTGTCATATCCAAAAAAGTAAACAGCAACAGAACTTTTAGTTTCAGGTCATCCGTTACTTTTAAAATGTGACGAGATGATAAAATGTTTTGTGTATGTAGTGTGTAATTGCTTTGGGAACATTTGAAGAACTTGAGAGGTGTGTCCCTAAAGTGGGTGTTTAAATTCTTTCATAGCGTGGATACAGAAAGATCACTGTAGAGATCTTATAAACAGAAAAACAGAAGCATTCAGAAAGACTTGAATGAGGAGGAGCAGGAGAGAAACATATGAGCATGAGAACAGAAGAGTGTCACAGAAGTGGGAGAGTTTATACATGGAAGGAACAACAAAAGCCTTCGGAATATGAGTGAGAGATGAAGTACTCTGATCTGACGATACAGGCAAAGGATTTCACTGCAAAAATAACCCAAGGTGGCAATAGAAATCAAACCACTGGCAAGTTACAATTCTTGTGTTTTTTCTTTCATTAAGTGTGAGATTAAAAAGCTTTGGAGAATATATCTGGTTTTATACTGCATCTGCTGTGCTAGAAAATGATGTACTGTTGAAACATGAGAGATTCATATACAGTATTTGTTCACAGTACATTTGTTCAAGTTGTAATGGCATTTTGCCAGGGTCACTGTGTTTTTCATTGTGTTGGAAACTTGACAGATATTGATGCTACATCTGTTATGTACATGACGAGAGGTTGTGACTCCTTCCAATGTTTTACATATAATAGACAAATCATTTCATTTAGATTCAGTAAAAAGTAAAGCGTAATTTTGAAACCAAAATGTGTCTCTTTTGATTAATCGTCCTTGTCTATTTGAATCGACATATGTTTTTAAATGTTCTTTCGCTTGCATGTAAAAATTGACCAAAATACAACTTGTATGACTTATTCAGCACAACACACTATTTTTGTCCCAATTCTATGTTAAAATTGTATTTCACTATCGAAATATAAATTCAATAAGAATTTTCTAATTAAAAGAATTAAAGTGTTTATGATAGATACAGTATATACCACTTAGCCCCTTAAATCATTTTAATGGCCCGGTAACTTCCTTTTGAATGTATTTTCCAATAGCATTTGGTTAGCAGACTATCAGCTTTTTTTCACTCTTCGGAATTTACCTAATGCCAAAAATAATGAACGTAAGGTCACCAAAGCTGGGTGGTTTATGGCATCACTATTTGGTAAATACTCATAAATACAAAGTACAGTATGTGCCAAATGTTTCACAGTGGTACTGTATCACATCCCCACCACCCTGGCGCTGCTGGTTCCCACCATCTGTTGAGATGGACAGAGCTCTTCGTCTGTTGTTATAGTAACAGTGTTTGTCTCTCAAGGGAGGCTAATTTATATCATTTCACTCTTCAAATTCTTTCTCATCGCAGATGTTTGGTTGTAATCTCCAAGCGTGAAATTGAGCATGTTATGTTCTGTCTGCTGTCACGGCTGTTCCCCACTCATCTGACAGCATGGCCATAGACACAAACCCATCTAAAAGGTTTAACTTTACCTTTAGCATTTCAAAATTAAACATTTTATAGCCCACAATTCAAATGAATTACCATGTCTAAAAAAATTAACAGACTTATCTTGAATCTGCATTTTCCACATAAACGCTATATGATCATCTGGACCTCACTTGTATATCAGAAAGTCTTAGGGGGTATTCACACCAGGAAAGTCCGCTAGTTCACTTGCTTTGGTCCGGACCAAAAACTGTAGATTTTTTTGTTTGGTGTGGTTCGCTTTCACACTGCCCTTTTTGCAAGTGAACCAAAATATGTAAACAAAACCACACATGTGCCAAGGTCATCCATTCATTGGTCAGAAATTCTCAGGCGGGGAAAAGCAAGAAGTATGTTATCATATTAAATGATAACATAATATTATTTATTATCATTAAGAGCGATTGTTCTTTGTAAATTCATGTTCGTTTGTTAAATGTACATAATAAAACGTTAAAAGTTATTGCCTGTAAATAAATTTCTAATTGAAGTTTGCACAGATGTTGACACGATTGTTAGGGTTTAAATGCTGTTTTTATGTATTTTTCTAATAAAATGACATTTTTATTAACTTAATTTAAAGGAACAATACAGCATTTTTAGGAAGATCTATTGACAGAAATACAATATAATATACAAAACTATTTCTTCAGAGGTGTATAAAGACCTTACGTAATGAACCATTAAGTTTGTAATACCTTAGCATAAGCTGTTTATATCTACATACAGAGCGGGCCTACATACATTGAATTCGCTGCCATGTTTTGTACAGCAGCCCTAAACGGACAAATAACTCTACAACGCGCGTTTCCTCTTCCTCTCCGCTGCGGTATCGTGGTGAAACGGATCGCGGGAAGATCCGCGATCCGTATGGATCGTGCTCTCCAGTGTGGAACGCATGTGACCCGCGGATTAACTTAAAATTTATTCATCATTGAGTAAAAGAATAAAACGCACTCTCGCTCGCTCTCCAGTTTCAGCTCCAACGCGCTCTCGCTCTCTCTCTCCAGTATCTGGATGAGTACAATATTAAAGCGGTTCCAGATAAACAATGACGCTCAAACTGCTCCGTCACACAGCTAACATTACAACAACAACATATCTTGGTATGTTAGTATGTTACTCACATACTGATCTGAATCAAAGCAACCTCCTCGGATGTGATTTTTAGACAATCTTTCTCTCCAACGTCTCTCTCTGCTGGAAAGTATCTCCATAGATATCTGTGAGTACATATCTGCTAAAGGACTTAATCCTAACGTGTCTCTGCTGTAAAGTCTTTATAATATTAACACAGGTCCTAGCTCCTGCCTGTCTTTTATCCTTCTTCTTAAACGTAAAATCCACAACCCTTTTATTTTATGTAATACATAAGTCATAGCTCTTTCTACAGTCTTTCTAATGCCCGCAAAATCTCTTCCCTGCGTCAACATGAGAACAACATCTTTTTGTAAAGTGGTGGCCACCGTCGTGTTTGGACTGATCGATTCGTGGCAAATCTATAATACAACGCTAGTGGCCGCTGTTATTTAAGAACTGCGCCTTTAAATAAACGAATATTCGTTTTTATGAGCTCAAATATTGTAAAATGCCCATCCCTAGGTCAAACCAGTGAGCTGTGTCGCAATTAGAAATCTGCGGTCTCCTGAGGTCGCATCTGTCGGGCTCTACATCATTGACGTTTATTTTTTCAGGTTTTATTTCAGAAAAGCAACCGTTATTTCAAGCCATGTTCACACCTTAAACGAACTGCACCAGAGTTCGTTTGGAACCGGACCGAGACCACCTCCTCAGCTGGGTCTCGGTACGGTTGTTTGGTCCGCACCCGAGTGCGATTGCTGTATTCACACCTGCCCAAAAGATCCGCACCAAAGAGGGAAACGAGCTTGAGTTTGATTCAATTGAATCAAACAAGACAGGTGTGAATACCCCCTTACATATTACACAGTTTCAATAGCCTACATCTACTTTTCTGGCACTTCTTCTCAGAATATAATTGTACAGTGTTCATGACTGTCCATTTCTTCTGCAATCTGTGTCACTCACAGACAGTTCAGGGAGTTTAATGATGTTGAAACTGTGGAATGAGCTGGACCAGAGCCTCACATTCACCTCATTGTTGGAGCATCAGTCAAATTGAGGTCTAGGTCACTTCTGCTGCATGCCATACAACTCTGCAATGCTTCACAATTGATCTGTGGATATTTTTGTGTGTATGAACGCATATTTTTGTCAACTGCATGTCTGTGCAAGTTCATTAGGACAAACATTTTGTCATCTTGCTTGAATACTTGGCAGCGATACATTGCAATGTGTCATCGCTATGAATTGCATAGCAGTAGTTTACTCTGTGAAAACACGTGCTGAGAAGCTGTGCTGTGTTTTAGTGAGAGACTCACAATGCACTCCAGCTTCTTTCTCTCCGTTTCTCTCTATCAAGCCAAGACTTGCAGTTTCTCCTTTTTTAGGTTTCCAAAATTGTGTTTTATTCTTATCATGGGCTTTTCCTCAAAAGAAACAGTGGAAACATTTCAGTAAGTTTCCTCTGTAGGTCTACAATCTCTTTCGGCAGCTGAATATAATGCTATATATTTTTTAATGCTATATAAGAGTCTTATCTGTAGATCACAATAGGAAATGTACTGGGTAAGGGGAAAAATGTTAGGGTGTACTATTCTTTGCTGTTTAACCAGAGCCAGCGTTCTGTAATATTATCTGCGATTGTCTGGCCTGACCTTTGCCAAGCAATGGTGGAAAATTTTCAGCTGTGTTGGATCCGGCCTATAGACAACACTAAACGCATCATCACAAGCCACTTCCAATGGTTTCTAAATTCTCACTCTTTCTAACAGACTTACTCTTTCTCCATCGCTTACATGTTGTAACGTGTGCTTTGACGAATTTCCATATGAGTATATATAAGTAAACAGGAGCAAACACAGGAACATAAACTAAACGAAACAATACCGGACAAGGAGCTGAGGAGAACACATGGCTTAAATACACAGGGAAAACAAAATCAAGGGAAACAGAAACAGGTGAGGAGCTATTTAACTACTATGGAAACAAATGATGGAACACAGGCAAGCAGGAACATAGAGCTAAACCAAAACACAACTGTGACATACATAGGGTAATTCGCATATGCATCATAGTTTCATTTGCTTGCTTCCTTTCTTTGTTTTTTAGCTCCACCAACTGGGATGCAAGGAAAAGATGCTCACAACCCCAAAACAAAATTATAATAATACTCAACTCAACTTTATTTATATAGCGCTTTTTACAATTTTCATTGTTACAAAGCAGCTGTACATAAGACATATTGACTATAAGCAAACCAATTAAAGTTGTACCTGCAAAAACAAGAAAAAGGTGAAAACAAAGAAGACAGACATACTCACATACAAAACACTCCACACACACAATATGCACACGTACTAACACACAGACACACACACACGGACGCGCAGGCACACACACACGTACACAGACAAGTACGTGCACATACAAAGACACGCACGCACGCACGCACGCACGCACGCACGCACACACACACACACACACACACACACACGCACAGTGAGAGCACACATTTAAGATAAAGGAGAGATTAGTATAGTAATAATACAAAACATGTTGCTCAAATATGTATATAATATGTGTAGGAAGCCTCCCCATGTATTATTCCTGGACCTTCCTCAAGGTGCTGTTAAAGAATTGAGATGTCCTACAAGATAGCGGATCTCTAACAGTTTCCGGTTCACAGGCTGAAGAATGGAGAAACAAAGAAATGAGGAAGCCTCTGTTTGAGTTTTGAGAAGCACCCAGAGCATGAATTTCAATACTGACAATGTGAAAAAGGCCCAAGACTAGAACAATTACTAAAACCAAAGAGAGTTCTATGCCTTGACAAAATTTGAACATGAAACAAGGACATTACACATAGAGAATAGGAGGTCAGAATCCAGTCAATGCCAATCTAGAAGTGGTAGAAATCAGACTTCTTGCTCCAATTTGACGAAAAAGAAGAGCACGTTACCAAGAGAAATAAAAGGATATGTGCTCAAAATAAACCAAAAGACAAGACCCAGAGCATGATTTCAGACACCAAGAACAATGCCTAATACAAGAACTAAAAGTCAGTATCTGAACATCTGATTGAAAACGCAGGGCTGTCATGATCCTGTCACAGAAAACTGGAAAAAAACACTTACAGGACTGACACAATAACACTTTCTTTCCTTTTCACTTCATTTTGAATACTAAAAGTTATTGCGTGTGTGTGTGGTCAGCATTAAAAGGTCCAGTCTAGACCATAGAATTTGTATTCTCAAAAGTCATATAATGAATAAACCTAAATATATAATGATATAAATTAGCTAAACAATTCAATTTATTTTAAAGCCTTAATTTTCTCTTTTTGTAATTAGGTCAAAGATGTGGGCTTTTGTAGGGGTGATCTGTCTCTCTCAGTGTATTATTGGTCAACTGCTGGAGGCCAGATCCAAAGGAGCCCCACCTCAATTTATCTGCAGCATTCCAGGGTTGCCAGGGTCACCAGGAAAGCCTGGCCCCCCAGGTCCACGAGGCGAGGATGGCCAGGTCGGAATCCCAGGAAGATATGGGAGGGATGGACGGAAAGGAGAGAAGGGAGAAAAGGGACACCCAGGTAGGCCTAAACTTGACCAATTGCAGAATTTTGCATATTACTCAATAAAATAAATCAATCAATTTCCATCTTTAAGTGACATTTGTTTATTTTAGGATTCAAAGGTAGAGTTGGTCCGACAGGAAAGCTTGGGGAACGTGGAGAAAGAGGTCTCACTGGGAAACGTGGTCCTGGTGGTGATCCTGCAGATCCAGGACCTCCTGGTTCTCCAGGACGTCTTGGAGAAAAAGGTGACAAGGGTCAGCGTGGCCCTCCAGGAGCACCAGGCATCTGCAAATGTGGAAGTTTGGTTCCTAAATCCGCCTTCTCTGTAGGCATCACCAGTAGCTACCCCACTGAGCAAGCTCCAATCAAATTTAACAAAGTTCTCTTTAATGAGGGTGGACACTACAACCCAGAAACAGGAAAATTCATTTGCGCTTACCCAGGAATCTACTACTTTTCTTATGACATCACTCTGGCCAACAAGCACTTGGCCATCGGGCTGGTCCAGAATGGACAGTACCAGATCAAGACCTTTGATGCTAACACTGGAAACCATGATGTGGCGTCTGGCTCGACAGTGATGTTTCTGAACCCAGAGGATGAGGTTTGGCTGGAGATCTTCTACAGAGACCAGAACGGCTTGTTTGCTGACCCTGGTTGGGCAGATAGCCTGTTCTCTGGATTTTTGATTTATGCAGATACAAACTATCTGGACACACTGGCGGAGGACTACAAATAGAGTCAATAGCAGACACTTTGGCCCGGTTTCATAGCTGAAGCCAGGACTATGACTTAGTTAAATAGGGATATTTAAATCGCTTTTATAAAAATGCCTTAGAAAAAAAGCATTGCTGATGTGTATCTTGTGACAAAACAATAGCACATTATGGCCAGTTATTTTCCATGATGAGAAAAATAAAGTGACCTTGAATGACCATAAAAGGGTTTATTTATTTTGTTTATTCGATGCATCCTTGATATCGAGAACACATCTGGGTACTTTCATGCATTCTCTGTTCTTGTGTTCTTAAATATTGGAACTGGACTTTGATGGTTATTGATGATGTAGAGCGAGAACACGAGGACACAAGACAGCTGAAGAACGCATATTGAGAAACGGCCAATGTTTGTAATTTATTAAGTTGTGTCCCAAATGACATACTATACACTATGCACTTATATGGGCATTCGTGGGCTGCAGTTAATTTCCGGTACACATTCACAAACAATAGAGTGCATGTAGATTATTTCTGATAACAATCAAAAGAAACCGAGAAGAAGACTTCTTTTTCGAAGCTGCTAGCGTCTGTTTTACATTATAATCCCATGGAGTAAACCGTGTTTTCAAAAAACTTATTTTTCTGCAGCTCAGGGGGTCTTTTTAAGTTGAAAAAAGTTAAACTTTTCTGAAAAAGTACGTCAAGTTCCTTTTCTATGGGATTACTTTTGTGTCAATAAAAATGAATGCAAACTTTGAAAAAAAAAAAAAATATATACAATGAGAAAGAAAAAAAAACACTTCGATAATGAAAACAATAAACTCAATTGCAAGAATGTGAAATGATTTTCAAATAAACTGCTATTTTTCTTAACAATTTTCCAAGTTTCGTTTTTGCAAATAATAGTTTTGAATTCCCTGCTAGATTTTTCATGTGCGCTTTTCGAGTTTTCGTTTGCCTTTCTGGCACAAACCTCACGTGTGGGCGGGACTTATGGCCACTTTACTCTCATTGGTTAGTGAGATTTGGATTGACAGCTCCCTGACCAGGAAGTCGATACTGAAGACAGCGGATCAGAGAGCAATCTGCTTGCGGTTTTCTGTATTGTATTGTTTTAATGTTTGTACTTAAATTACTTTCTTATAGTTAGTATATTAGCAGGGTTTCCAACTTTCAGGCACTTAAAAGTAGGACACGCTTCCAGGCTCTATCACACCGTGATACAGGATGGCATTTCCTGTGTAGCTCAGTTGGTAGAGCATTGCGCTAACAACGCAAGGTTGTTGGTTTGATCCCTGGGAACACACACTGACAAAAGACATGTATAGACTAAATGCATTGTAAGTCGCTTTGGATAAAAGCGTCTGCCAAATGCGTAAATGTAGTATTTCATATTCACATGCAGCTTTACGTGGGTTTAGAGGCCGCCAAGACAGCAGACTATAATTCATAATTACAATGATATCAGGAAAACGAGATGCCTAGTGAGTTTTGAGGATATATACAATAAAGTGTTATGCTTCCAGTTCATATTTATAATTTATAGATTATAATCGTGGTGGCATTTTATGTATTGTTTCTATCTTTAAATGTTTGTTTATATTTTAAGAAGTCTCTCTTCTGCTTTTCTTTAACCTGTTTTATGTAGGTGTGTAAATACATAATGAAATTGTTGTTTGCAAGAGGCAGACTAAATTAATAAAACATTCTAAAGGCCTCTAATTGTGTCACCTTATGAATTTGTTTTGTTGTAGCGTTTAAAAAACATCAATGTCATTTGAATGTATTGGTACTGTTTTATGAGGTGTACTTTCTGTGAATGTAAAGAAAGGGGTATAATACTGTACATTCACCATGAGTCTAAAAGAAACATAAAGTACTTGACTTATAAGTGGACTTAATTCTTTAAAAGGAGACTGTATGCAAGAGCGACATCATTATGTTCCTCCTCAGCTGCACACAAGTCACCCTCAGGTACATTTATGTAACCGAGATAATAAAATCGCTAAAAGTTTCCCTGTACAGTAACTAGGCAGCAATGTTTGCATTTAGCATGTTAATTTCTCACAACCCAATAATCTGTAATGTGTCTTTATTGGATGTTATAATGCAAGTTATTCGTTCCTTTTTAAGAAAATAATCGTAATAGTCCATAAAATAATACCTGACAAAAAATATAAAGCACACAATGAACGAGCTAAGACAGAATTGCTACTGTACAGGAATAAAACTTTTAGCGATTTTCTTTATTATCTGAATTACATTCATTTACCTGAGGGTGAGGAGGACGATGATGAGGAAGACGCTTGGATCCACACTGCGCATGACTTACCAACTTCAAATACCAATTACTGATATACTAACTAAATAAGAAAGTAGTTTTAAGTACAAACAATAAAGATAACAGCATGCAGATCGTTCTCTAAAATTTGTTGCACTGTAATGTCTTCACTATCGACTTCCTTGTCAGGGAGCTATCAATCAAAAACTCACTAGCCAATCAGCGTAAAGCGGCCATAAGTCCCGCCCACAGGTGAGATTTGTGCCAGAAAGGCGAACGAAAACTTGAGAAGCGTAAATGAAAACTCGGAAAGCGCAAATGAAAAATCTAGCAGCGAATTCAAAGCTATTATTTGCAAAAACGAAACTTAGAAAATTGTTCAGAAAAATAGCAGTTTATTTGAAAATCATGTCACATTCTTGCAATTGAGTTTATTGTTTTCATTATCAAAGTTTTTTTTCTTTCTCATTGTATATATATATATATATATATTTTAAAGTTTGCGTTCATTTTTATTGACACAAAAGTAATCCCATAATTTTCACAGCTAACCAATGACAAGCGAGTAGCGAGTATGGAGGAATTTCATGATATGTCTTTATGTTTTTGATCTGTCTTTATGTTTTTGATCATTATTCACTATGTATTGCTCTTTGTTTTAAACACATTTGTATGAGATTCTGAAAAGCACCCTGCACAGCTGTGTTTTTGATGTCTGGCAGTGTTTATGAAATCTGGGGACTTTTTCCGGCCCCAACCCTACAGTATGACCAAATCTGGGCATGTTCCGCCTCGTTACTATGACTATAATCTACATTGAGCAAGGCCACAGTTTTACCACAGGAGGTGAAGAAGGGGAAACAGGTCATGATGACCATTACAAAATTGTGGTGGGCGAGGATATATAAAAATATATTTAAAAAATTAGGTAATTGCCAGCCTACCACGACTAAATACGCACCTTGTTGCCTGGGATATATTGGTGGCAGAAAATCAACAATTGGTTAATAGAAATACGAGATAACGGGAATCTACTTGATTGGTTTTAGAAAGGACCACCTTTCAGACATTTTACTATAACTGTAGACTGAAAACACTTGGTTTTTAGATGACTTGGAACATCTCACTTTGTTTGACTCGAGCAAATAAAGTTAACCCCTTGACACCCCGACCTTCTTTGTCTGAGAGATTTTTTGAACTACAAGACTGATATTTTTCCACAACATATTTGGCGAGCCAGCCAGGAGTTGGAAAGAGGCTGAAGACATCTGACAACACCCGAGGGCATACCATCCGGCTGACTACACAGACCAAGCGCGCATTATAGGTTGAGCATACTTTTTCTTATAGTTTAGATTTAACATCTGTGTGGTCTGCTGGAGGTGAGTTCTGGGTAGAGTTGGTGTCTATAAAAAGCCTCTCCTAAAAAGAAATCAAATTTATTTATTAAATATGCAGGAGGGTCCCGGATCTCAACGAGAAAAAGTATGAATGAGGATGGATGAATGAGTGCAGTAAGGAACTGCCTGTAGATTTAGTTTAAGAGATATAGATTACGCAGAGATGAATTGCGTTAAGAGATATAGATTACGCAGAGATGAATTGCGTTAAGAGATATAGATTACGCAGAGAGGAATTGCGTGACTTGAGACGAATAAGGCATATTTATTTTACGCAGAGAGGAATTGCGTATAGATGTAGAATTAAACCTGGGTCTTGTCTGTCTATACTGTCTGTGTAACGTTTTGTGTATCCAGCCTAGCTGGAGAACTTGTAAGGGAGGGAATTGTTGGCCACATTCCCAGAAAGTGTGTGTGGGAGTGTAACGATCCATGAAGGAAGCAGAGGAATGATAGAAGATTTTAATTTTTTTTAATACAGTATGTATCCTAAAAAATGAGTTCTAATACTGTTATGAGAATTTTTTGAGTGTTTTTCGCATTGAATAAAATATTGCGGTATGGAAAATATTCAAAAGACTGATATTGCATGTTGAAACATTGTGACCACAGTAAAAAAAATAAATAAATAAAAATAAGGGTGTATATGTGACGACCAGGACATTGTCTTGCTAGAGCCCGCATAGGAAACGCCCAGAAAAAGATGGTGATAGATTAGGGACGATCATGGCTGAAAGGCTGTGTGAGAGCCAACATAGGAAAAATCACCCATGGTCACAATACGATGCATGTACTCTTAAGTCAATGAATACCAAGACTTTTTTCTCTAAGCATATTGGCTTATAAAGGATACGATAGCTGATTTTTTCTTTTTAATCATAAGAGTAGTTTTAAGTTCATATTTTGAAACTTTTTCTTTATTGGTTTTATTTATAAATAATTTTTTAGTTTATTGTTTTAAGAATTTTCTTCCTCAGCATTGATTTTTATAGATAATAATACCCCCCTGGATGTGATCAAGGCAAAAGGGCAGGAGGCTGATGGCCGTGACGGGTGAACCAAACAGCTGACTGCACAAAATAAGGGCCCTGAAAATAAGTTGAGCGTTTTGCTTATATAGTAGTGTTTTGTGCGATCTGCTAAAGGTAAACCCTGAATGCCGTTGGTCCTCGTAGAAAGGTGTGTGTGTGTGAGAGAGTGTGAGAGTGCATGAGACGTTCAGGTGATTACCGTGTGAGAAGGAAAGGTTTGGTGTGTAAGGCCTCTGTGTGTGTGCGAAGCTAAAGGAGTGGTTGAGAGAGAGAGGGAGAGCCAGAGGGGCTCTGTGTGTGTGCGTAAGTGTGTGTGTAAGTTTGTATGAGGGCTCAGATCTATGGTCTATGGATATGTGAGTGTGTAGACAGGAAGTGAATGAGAGAGAGAGGTGGAATTGTGTTTGCCTCTGTGTGTTTGTGTGTGTGTGCGC
>NC_079900.1:25789957-25814691 GCF_024868665.1 Triplophysa rosa
TGAAGTTTGTGCCACAGTGGAAGAAACCAGCTGCATGTGCATTCCAGAGAATGACGTTGATGGACATATCATCTACAAAGGAATAAAAAATCACTTTGCTAACTGGGACTTTGATAAAAAAAAGGGTTGAATCAGAGACTTTTAATTGGTACTGGATTAAGAAATATATTTTTGCAAAAATGAGCAACTTGTTGTTGATGGTAATGTGTGTGCTGTTAAAGATTTTTTACTAATATGCATTTGGATGAATATAATGATATTAATTGATATCAGATGGTAATGTACGCAGTACTAGATAATAATTACAATGATTCTGTTGCCAATGTGGAGTAAAATGGTCTTTGGACCTGAGAAAAATTGAGAGGTTTAAAATCAGACGTTATCCGTGGTACGAGATAACTAATATAAGATGAGAAAGGCTTTTTACTTATCTAGCTTGCTGACAATTAAGTAATGCGACAATTTAAAAGTTTTGGGCACCAATGATAAATTGCACACTCTACGTTATATTTTTAAGCACTTGTATACCATATAAATTATGATACACATATTTTATTCCTGTTAGTTATAGTCTCCTGAGGTTATGGTATTTCGCCAATAACTGTGATAACAGTTATCACTGAAGATGAGAAGGTGTAATATATGGAGGAATATATGGAGGAATATATGGAGGAATTTCATGATATGTCTTTATGTTTTTGATCATTACTCACTATGTATTGCTCTTCGTTTTAAACACATTTGTATGAGATTCTGAAAAGCACCCTGCACAGCTGTGTTTTTGATGTCTGGCAGTGTTTATGAAATCTGTGGAATTTTTCCGGCCCCAACCCTACAGTATGACCAAATCTGGGCATGTTCCGCCCCGTTACTATGACTATAATCTACATTGAGCAAGGCCACAGTTTTACCACAGATAAAGACAAGAGAAGGAGGTGAAGAAGGGGAAACAGGTCATGATGACCATTACATAATTGTGGTGAGCGAGGATATATAAAAATATATTAAAAAAATTAGGTAATAGCCAGCCTACCACGAATAAGTATCTTGTTGCCTGGGATATATTGGTGGCAGAATATCAACAATTGGTTAATAGAAATAAGAGATAACGGGAATCTACTTGATTGGTTTTAGAAAGGACCACCTTTCAGAAGTTTCACTATAACTGTAGACTGAAAACACTTGGTTTTTAGATGACTTGGAAAATCTCACTTTGTTTGACTCGAGCAAATAAAGTTAACTCCTTGACACCCGGACCTTCTTTGTCTGAGAGATTTTTTGAACTACAAGACTGATATTTTTCCACAACAACAGCAGCGCAGATAGCATCACACAGGCCGCATTCCCAGTCACCAAACAGCCAAAAACACAGAGAAATGCACCAAAAAAAACCTCAACAGTAAAAGTCTAGCGTTGGATGAGGCAGTGTAAAATAACATACAACTGATAATATCAGTACTCTTTAAAAGTTTAAGAAAAAGAACGTACGGAGAAGGGGCAGCCAACATGCGCCAGCGTTCTCTCTGCAACGTTACCGGGGAAACTGCCAATTTTGCAGGACTGAGGATTATTGAAACAAAAGACAAAATACATTCCCTGATGAATGAAACAACAGAAATAAATCAGAAATAATAAAAAAAATCTTATGTTCTCACTCATCATGAGTACTCTAGTGAGGCTTGTGAGATGTCATGGTGTATAGGACACTAGTTAGTGTGTCAGACTCTTGTGTCAAAGTCAGACTGATCATCAGTTCGAACCCTGCTCGGAGCAGTTTGGGGAAGAATGGCTGCACGTCTAAATTAATTGTTTATTACCTTTATCACTTAATTTTTGCAATTGTCTGTATTTATTCATTTCTTTAATCATGCACTTTATTTACACACTTTATTAAGTCATTTCTTATCCTCCATAGAAAACTACCATTTGTGAGGGCATGTAAGGGAAATAATCTGCTCTGATATAATACACGGCCACGATGGCTGATGTTATTGATATATGGATGGATGAGATATATTTTTATATATCTAATTCAATGTAAATAAAATGGTACACTGCTAATAAAAATGCACAGGGAAATGACAAAATTCCACTCGGGTCCTAAATTCCTCTCCTGAAATCAAAGAACATCCATATGAATTAATGGAGCCTCTTCACATACAGGATCCTCCATAAAAGCACATATGACATTTTAGTCACTTAGTTGGTGTATGTGTGATCAAAATGCGTGCCATGAATGACTATGAAGGTACATGAATGAATGAATGAGGTACACCACTTGCGCTTTAAAAAGGGGGAGGACATCGAAAGAAACTCTGGATTTACCAAAGAAAACCTACTCCCGACCAGGTTAGGTTCACAGAGTAAGTTACTATGGTTACTCACTCTGAGTATAAATCATCTCTCTTTTAGAAACAGACTTGAGTTACCCCGCTTTCTCTGGTTTGACATACCTCACATTCTGAAATGGAAAACCCAGAGTTCCCTTTCTGTCGGTCTCTCGACGTTGTGTCGAGCCGACGGATGGAGTTCGCTCTTGAGAACCTATCAACTTCTGACTAGTTTAGAAAAGGCCAATGAAATTGGCGAATGAAATTTGCATGCCGGACTCTGCCCCCAGATATCCGGGTATAAAAGTGAGACGGCGTGCTGCATTCATACACCTTTTGTTCTTCGGAGCCTTCACACTGATCCACTTCGAGACTTCAATCTCTACGCCGAATTACTGCTGGAATCTTATGACGTGGTGCAGCGGATGGTCCCTTCCTGCAGCGACTTTCCCCTGGGCGTCTCAGCAGTTCCAGAAGTGTTCGAGTTTTTTTCTAAAAGAGCAAATTTCTCCAGCATGGCATGTCCCGCTGTTCTCATGGGTGCAACACACTCATCGAGGAAGGGGACGGACACGATGTCTGCTTCCAGTACGCTGGGGCAGACGTTGTGGATATGTCCTGCTCGCACTGCGGGCGGTTGACAATTCAGACGTTGCGTCACATGCGGCTGTGTTCCCACGGGACTCGGCTCCCCGTTCCCTGATGGCAGGACTACGGCCCTGCCGCCTGCTATGGGAAGCAGCGAGGGTGATATGAGGATTACTGTGAGCGCTTATCCGCCAGCCACTGGCTCACGGACCGTTCGCACCTCGTCTCGCTCGTCTGACCGTTCCCCAGGAGACGGTCCCACCGTCTTGTTCCTCAACCACGTATTCGGATACTATGCGTGATGATGAGATGTTGTAGCATCGGGGACAGACGTACCGCCATCCGACTCCGACGATTCCTCTGGCTCCCTCCCTCGGGGGGTCGAGCCCAGGAAGAAGCGGATGTCGAAATGTCAGCCATGCTTTCCCGGGCAGCCGTGAGCGTTGGGTTGTAGTGCCCGCACTGCCTCTCCCAGCGCTCGCGGCTGGCTACATGGCGCCTCGGGGTTGAGCGCGGCTCCAAGCCACGCCCGCCCCCAGTGCCGTGTTTACCGGAAGTGCATGAGGAACTTAGTAAGACCTGCAATGCCCCTTTCCGGCACGTTCACGTCAAACAAAGTTCTATCACCTTCTCTTCCCTCGAGGGTGAGGCAGCTAGAGGATACGTTGATGTCCTCGAGGTGGAGTGTGCCGCCGCGGTTCGTGCTAGCTCGTGCTATCTGGGGGGCTCGACCTAGACTCCCGTCCAAAGCATGTGGGGTCTCGGCATCTCTGGTGTCGAGAGCTCACATTGCGGTGGACCAAGCTGCCTCCTCTCTCCACGCTATGGCTCCTGCCAGGCCAAGGTGTTGAGAGAGCACCACGAGGGTAAGACCGACCCAGCGTATGCAGGAACTCTGCGCCGCCACCGACCTCGCTCTACGGGTGACCAAGATGACCACGCGGGCCCTGGGTCGGGCGATGTCCACACTTGTGGTCCATGAGAAACACCTCTGGCCGAACCTTGCACAGATGAGTAACGCCGAGAAGGTCTGCTTTCTCGACGCACTCATCTCGCAAGGGGGGGCTGTTTGGTGATACTGTCAAGCCGCAGTTCTCGACAGTAAAGAAGCAGACAGAGGATATCAAGCATATCCTCCCCTGCCGTGACTCGGCCGCCCTCGGCCGTCGAGTCCCATGCGCCGTCTGCTTCCCAGCAGCCCTGGTCCTCTTCAACGCCCACTGGCTCTGGCGCCCCCCACTCAGGTGGCCCCTCTGGAAGAGACATCGAAGAGGAGACCATCGCCCCGTCAGCAGCCGCGGCGAAAGCAGAAGCGGCCCTCATGGGAAGACCCCAGGGAGATCGAGGCTACCATCGGGCCTGACCCAGCCACATCGCTGGGGGATCGGATAGGGACGGTTCCTGCCCCTTCTCACTATCTGCTGGCCCATTTACTCAAAGAAGTTTCTTTCTCTTCAAGAAAGAGTTTCCTCTCTCTCTGGGTCATTACAGCCGCTCCCACTCTCGGCACAACAGTGGACGGCAACTCGACGTTGCGCCATGGCGAAGCGCAACGTTGAGTATAAACACCAGCCCTCAGCACTCTCAGTCAGAGCTGCGTAAAACGCCAGGCAGGAAAAACAGCACAGCCGATCTCCTCCCCGGGGGCCCTCCCCTGGCAAAGGATCCGTATTGCTGGCCATCGAACCACCCCCCGCGGGAACGATGAAGTAGATCAAATCCCTAGTCCCCCTGTCCCGGTTCCTGGGAGCCTGGTTCGGCTTCCCAGGCCATCAGGTTGGATAGGGAGTACGATCCGTCTCAGCTACGCGATCCAGTTTGCCAGACGGCCGCCCAAGTTTCGGGGCATCCTCTCTAACTCAGCAGAGGCAAGGATGTGCCCGTGCTTTGGGCCGAGGTCACCACCGAGCGATCGAGCCCGTCCCACCAGCCGAGATGTTCAACGGGTTCTACAGCCCGTACTTCATTGTCCCAAAGAAAGGCGGGGGGCTGCGCCCCATCCTAGATCTGCGTGTCCTGAACAAGCACCTACACAAGCTGCCGTTCAGGATGATCACGCAGAGGCGCGTACTTTCATGTCTCGATCCTCCCTCGTCATCGGCCGTTCCTGCTGTTCGCTTTCGAGGGGCAGGCATATCAGTACAGGGTCCTCCCCTTCGGTCTGTCCTTGTCTCCACGTGTCTTCACGAAGATCATGGAAGCCGCCCTCCTTCCCTTCAGGGAAAGAGGTGTGCGGGTACTGAACTATCTCGACGACTGGCTATCTTGGCACACTCGTGAGATCTGCTGTGTACACACAGGGACCTGGTGCTCCGGCATCTAGATCGGTTGGGGCTACAGGTCAACTGAGAAAAGAGCAAGCTCTCCCCTGTGCAGAGCATCCTCTTTTTCGGTATGGAACTCGACTCTGTCTCCATGACAGCGCGACTGACAGAGCGCGCCCAGTCAGTGTTGAACTGCCTGAAGCTTCAGCGGTCACCCTGAAACAATTTCAGAGGCTCCTAGGATACATGGCATCCTCGGCGGGGGTGGTCCCCCTCGGGTCGATGCACATGCGACCGCTCCAACACTGGATACAGAGTCGGGTTCCTTGGAGAGCGTGGCACACCGGCAGCAGGCATATAGTCATCACGCCTTTCTGCTGATGCAACCTAACCCCCTGGTCTCCCATTACCTTCTTGTGGACAGGTGTCCCCCTAGGGATGCCTCCCTGCAGGGTTGGGGTGCTGTGTGCAATGGGCACGCAGTGTCGGGGCAGCTGACGGGCCCTCGCCTGCTTTGGCATATCAACTGCCTAGAGTTGTTGGCTGTGCTACTTGCACTGAGGAGGCTACAACCTCTCGTGCAGGACAAGCACGTGCTGGTCCGGTCAGACAGCACAGCTGCCGTGGCGTATATCAATCGTCAGGGTGGCATTCGCTCACGGCAGCTAACACGAATTGCCCGGTGCCTCCTCTTCTGGAGTCAGCACGTAATCAGCTCCCTGCGAGCCAGACACATCCCATGCATCCTGAACCAGACAGCCGATGCGCTCTCTCGTCAGTTGACGCCTCGCGGAGAGTGGCGACTCCATCCCCGTACAGTCCGGCTCATTTGGAAGCAGTTCGGCCAGGCACAGGTGGACCTGTTTGCCTCCCCGGACTCCACCCTTTGTCCGCTCTGGTACTCCCTGACCGAGGCACCCCTCGGCACGGATGCCCTTGCGCACAGATGGCCGTGGGACAAGCGGAAGTACGCCTTCCCCCCAGTGAGCCTCATTGCACAGACCCTGTGAAAGGTCAGGTAAGAGGAGCATCAAATGGTACTAGTTGCACCTTAGTGGCCCAACTGGACTTGGTTCTCAGAGCTAAGGCTCTTGACCACAACTCCCCCCTGGATTCTCACGTTATCCTGAGACCCCGTCCCGGCTACATGCCCAAAGTTCCCACCACTCTCCTGGGAGACCAGGTGGTGAACCTGCAGGTGCACCCCACCGGGGAGGAAGACCCAACCCCATCAGTGTTGTGTCCAGTACGCGCACTGCGCCTCTACTTGGACCGCACGCAGGGCTTCAAAAGCTCTGAGTAGCTCTTTGTCTGTATTGGAGGTCAGCAGAAGGGGAGGGCTGTCTCCAAACAGAAGCTGGCGCACTGGATCGTGGATGCCGTCGCTACGGCATACCGATCTCAAGATCGCCCCTGCCCGTTAGGAGTAAGGGACACTCCTATTGGGCACTGGCTCAGGGCGCCTCTCTGGCAGACATCTGCAGAGCTGCGGGTTGGACTACGCCCAACACCTTTGCAAGGTTCTAATACCTACGCGTGGAACCGGTGTCAGCCCGCGTCCTGCAGGGCAACGTGTAGGACCGGCAGCCGGTAGGGCGTACGTCTGTGAAAGTCCTTCCCCCTTCCTCTAGGGGGATCAGTGGCTATTTACGCCTCCCTTCTTCCCCCACTGGGTAAAGAACAGGCATTCCATCCATCACTAAGCACCTTCCTGGGGGCAGGCTGGGCAGAGCAGCCCTGCCCCCTTAGGCCGGGGAACAGTTGAGTTATCTACCACAGCTCTAACCGGACCTAGTGCTCCAGACGTGGTAACCCCCCCGGTGGGCGGTTCCGTCTGATGTATCCTCATGAATGGTTCCCACCTCGGCAACCCATGACCTCCCTAGGTGGACCTCCACCTTGCGGTTAATTGCTTCGGTCCGCACGTTTTCCCATGAGTTCTCTTCTGACTGGTGAGACCATGTGGTGTCTCCACTAATTCCTCCCGATGGCAGGATAGTGGTCTCTGTAGCATTTTTTCATTAATGCTTACCCAGTGGCCCTTATGGTGCCGGGCAGCTTCTCGCTGTTAGAGAATCAAGGCCTCCGCCCATGACGGCCGGTGGCAGGGGCTTCCCACCTTTTCTTCAAAAGCTCTGGGACCCCCTACCTCTCCACTGGACGGTTACAATTCCGCGCTAGCACTCTCGTCTGACTCTCCCAGGTCAGTCAACATCGCTCTGCTGGAGATTGTGACGCGGCACAGCGCTGTGGCGTTTTCCATAGGAACCCCATCTGTCGGCTCGACACAACATCGAGAGACCGACAGAAAGGGAACGTCTTGGTTACGGATGTAACCTTAGTTCCCTGATGGAGGGAACGAGATGTTGTGTCCTTCTTGCCACAACGCTGGCCGCCCGCCGCAGCGGTCGAGGGATGCTCAGGCTCTTCAGACCAAAGGTGAATGAATGCAGCACGACGTCTCCCTTTTATACCCGGATATCCGGGGGCGGAGTCCGGCATGCAAATTTCATTCGCCAATTTCATTGGCCTTTTCTAAACTAGTCAGAAGTTGATAGGTTCTCAAGAGCGAACCCCATCTGTCGGCTCGACACAACGTCGAGAGACCAACAGAAAGGGAACTGAGGTTACATCCGTAACCAAGACGTTTCCCTCATTTCAGGGTTAATATACTCAGAGTTCTCACTAAACCTCCTTTCTGAAACGGGCCCCTGGACATGTCAGCAGATATTTGAAATGTAGGAAGATACAACTTTTGGCGACTGAAAGAAGACAAACCATTAAGGCACGGTGTTCAATAGCTCTTTTGGATGATAATTGTTTCTCACGTGGACGTCTGTAAAAATAAATCTGCATGGCACCTCAGTGAAAAAAACTCATGCATTCAGATGCATGTTAGTTTATTCAAGGAGGAGTGACTTTTGTGATCCTAGGAACCTGTGGTCGCATGATTGTCTGCTGTAAATACAATGTAATAGGCTTTCGTTGAGGTGGAGCGGTGATAAAATATTGTTGTTGTATATACTACCCAGCATTTCAGTAATTTAAGTGTACATATTTAACGATAGCGCAACAGCTATCGTTTCGCTGTGGTCAAAAAGGATTCAAACAGTGAACTTTGAACTGAAACATCAACATACTGCATTCAGACGTGAATAAAACCACCGATTAGCACTGGTAAATGTTGAAAAATCTTTACGTGTCCATGAGAAAAAAATCCATCTGAATAGGGATACTGCACATCTAAATGGCCTCCAGCAATCCAATGAAGGCTAACGTTAACTTAACTCTTTACTGAATCAAGTACATGAGGCAGTGCAGCTCAAGCCTGTCATGGCGGAGATTTCTAAAAACACACTTTAACATCCACAATGCGGCGACACAGGAGATTTACATGGAAAAACCTTGAGATACACAAATACATAGACGACACCAGACAATGAACAGAGGAACACAATGGGTATATATGCCCTGCATTCCATTTCGAAAGGCTCACACCTATCCCCTTAGCCCTTTGAATGGTTTACTCTCCGGGGTGAGAGCTTTGAAGGGTTAAAGGGTGTAGGGGACTAAACAACTGTTTCTCGAAGAGCCCTTCTGCATCATCATCCCGCACTCATAAGGAGGCGGCGTCACCACACAAAGAATCTGCGCAAAGAATCATGGGAGCCCGAAGTGACCATCAGTTGTACTCTTCGAAATCCTTCATTCTGAAGGGCCCTTTGAAGTGGCCAGTTATGAGCACTTCGGTTTGGAACGACCCTTCAGTATGGTGGCCATGTTTGTTGTCAGTCCGAAGGGCCCTTCGGAGGGCAATATATATCCCAGTTGGAACACAGGGATGGAGTCCGGTAGATGAGACAATCGCTGACAGGGGTGGGGATTGTAGACGAGTGACATGTGCGGGAGCGTGGAGTATCATGGAAAATTTAGTCCTGGGGAAAACACGAGGAGAAACAGAGGGAACCGTGACAGAGCCGCTCTTCACAATAGTTTTGTGGCAACCATTTGATAGGAAGCTAGTTTCCCTTGTGTCATTTAACGTTCGTAATCTATATGTTAGCTATTTGCTATCAATATCAGCTTAGGTAGTTTACATAATTTACGTCGTTCTCAAGATAGAGAAAGCGATCTCTGATCTCTGTAATATTAAAAAACGTGGCAAAATGGTCTGAGCTCAAAACAGACTGTCGAATATATTATGAAAATGAATACTAATACTTACTTTAACATTCAGCAGAGGCGCACCTTCTCTTCTAAACCTACAAGCAGCAGCAGCCATCGATGTCCGTGTGACTAACAGCATGACTGCTAAACAAAACTTTGACTCCTACCCAAAACATTATCTTCCCACAGACAGTTACTGTGTAATTTTGCTCCCACTCTACTGACAAGTTTTACTCTACTGACACGTTTTACTCTGTGCACTCAAAATAGAGCAACAATGACTATATTGGATAAAAAAATATTAACTCTGGAAAAATGACTCGGCCAATTTTCCTGTGTAGGATACATTGAATTTTATTATACTATTTTAATGTTCAATGGGTCTCATTCACTAAGGCCCAATCCCAATTCTATTTTCTACCCCTTCGCCTACCCATCGCTCCTTCCCCTTGCCCCTTGAAACAAAGTGGCAAGGGGAAGGGCTACAAATTTTCCGCTAAGAAATGGGACACCACTACTACACTGTTATACATCATCATATACATCGTTGCTAGCTCATTACATCAGAGGACATGCGCCGATGCACCGGGTATATGACATAAAAATATATTTTCTAATATCATTCAATCAGTGCTGTCCGCTAGCAAACTTTAGCGATTTTTTTTGCAAACGTTAAAAACAATCACCATAAATACAAACACAAGATTGAATGTAACATACATAAAATGAAAAATTGTCATAAAAATCCTTATTAATGGCAAAAATTACTTACATTTATGGGTCTGCTTGCTCGAGTGAGCAGCCATGTTGAAAATTTCCATGTTGGAAGGGCTATCTGGCCCTTCCCCTTACCCCTACCCCTCCAACCAAAAGAGAATTGAGACACCCCTACCCCTTCACGTGAATGCGGCAAACGTAGGGGTAGGGGAAAGTGTAGGGGTAAGGAGTAGAATTGGGATTGGGCCTAAGCATGCGTACGCACAGATTTGTGCGTGAAACCTGCGTATGAACATTTTCACAAACAAATCATGATTCACTAAAACTTACGTACTAAAATTTATTCTAAATTTACGTGAAGAACTGTAAGAAAAAATGATGAGGACAAAGAAGATCTCAATGAAGAAGTTTACTGTAGCGTCACAGTTACAAATGTAATGGTGGTAATTTTTAAAGGGACGTTTATTTTGACGGGGAGTGCAGAGACGTCTGGGTAGGAGAAGAAGGAGAGACACTAAGGGCAGATACGCCATGATCACCGCGTGAAAAGTCTGTATTTTTCACCTAAGATTTAATGAAAGACAGTGGTATGCGGGCAGTTTGAGTTTCGTGAGTTTAATGTGCACTGACGTTATCGTGTGAAACTAGAGACGTAGTTAACGCAGAAGTTCGGTTGAGTGCGTCATCGGAAGCAGGACGTGTTGGAGGCCGGCGTTACGGGAGAGAAAGAGTTGCCGGAGCCGTGAGTCCCATCCTGAACACCGTCGTTCTTGTCATCCCGAGAACGAGTATTTTTGAGGGTTTTACTGTTTTTTGTAAGTTGCCCCTGAACCGTGTTATCGAGCGAGACATTTATTCCCTCCTAAGAGTCACTTAAGTGCACTTCTTAGTGCGTGAGAGTCCGTTTCTGAATTTAACTATAGTTTCCTTAAGAAGCGTTTAAGTCTTTTCTTTCCTTTTGAGTATTTTGCATTTTTGGGAGAGAGTGAAACCGTTACAATCAAGTTTACTTTTGAAAATCCCCTTTTGAGGAACACTGCAAGCTGTCGCGTGGGTCCCGTGCTTGAGTGCCATTTTGTTCCAGAGAGTTCCGAGTTTTCCTGAGCCGTGCTGACACCTCGCTTGTTTGTTTTTTTGTTTATTACCCTGCCATCATCTCGACATCTCACTGTCCTGTCGCAGCTGTTGATCTCATTGTTGTGAGTCATCTCAAGTCATCTCAAGTGGACTCGCCAGTCATCGCATCAAAGCCGCCGTTGCCACAGACTGGTACAAAAGTCCGTTACACTCACACAAACACTTTACTTATTGATTGAGTCGAACTGAGTGTTTAAATGAACTGAGAGTGTCAATCTGAACTGTGACTGAGCTTACTGAATCAAAGAGAAACTGAATCCATGATTCATAAGAATCATTTGAGTAAAGTCACAAATGTTTTGTATTTGAAGCGAGTTATTTGGCGTGAATGGGCTGAATCTGAAATGGCATACTTCCTTACTATATAGTAGGCAAAAAGCAGTAGGTGAACAAATAGTATGTCCGAATCGTCAGTATTCACAAAACAGTAGGCTATTTCTCATGAGATTTGGATGTGCGCATACTAATGTGGCACTATCTAGTAGAAGAAAACAGTACTTGAACAGAGTAGTATGTCCGAATCGTCAGTATTCATAAAAGAGTAGGTGAGAAATTCCTGGATGGCTTACGGGTTACGCCCAGATTTAGAAGTACTCAGCAACGGATAATTGAGATGCTCTATATCCCATTAGCCCACAGGACAGAATACCACACACAGCCCTCAAAACAGTCTCAGCTGACTTACATGTACAATTAAACATGATGTTAATTATTGTAAAGCTAATGTAACATTAACATTGACCTTGCTTTGTTTTTAAATTGACCGTGTTTTATATTGTGCATAGTTTTAATTCATAGAATTTAAATACAAAGCATTAATATTGAGCTTAGTTTAAGCAGTTTATTTACGTTTGTGTTTTATATGTATATTTGCCCTTTACAATATAATATATTGCTTAAATGTTTTTTTAACTCACATATATAACAAAATACATGATACTTATTCACATGATCATTTTAATCAGGTGGTTTCAATGGATACACTTTGGCGCAATTCAACTTTCTAATCACCTTTCATAAACAAATAATTACAAAACACAAATAAGCCCCAAACCAATTAATAACTCAAATGAAATTACTTATTTGTCCAAGCGAAAAATCAAGAGATGTGTAAAAATGGTGTAGTTTTACGGACAAGGAAAGAAAAGAACAGATGAGGAGAAAGTGAAAGTTAAACAAGAGCGTGGTCGGGAAACATTTGGATAAGGTCCATGTTAAAACATACTTAGCACATAAAAACACCACAGAAGAGATTTACTCAGGTTGTTTTTAATACTATATGTATGCTATACACCATATTCTAAGACATGAAAAGGGAAACACGTAGATATGAAACATGAAGGGGTTACAATTACATTGACCTGTAGTTTGGACAAGAATGTAAATATACACAGAATACCACTAAGCACATATGCCTTTGAGGTTATAGGTGAAGGAGAATAATATAGAGACAAGCATACAATGTGGAGATTCATGTGTATACACTTTAAACCAGTCTTTTGTGGCTAAGGAAAGAGACATTATTTTGGAAGAATTTGAGGCTCTCAGTCCCAGGGGGCCACATGGCTTTTCTCACTTTGGTGAACAGTCCTGTCCTCCCCCAAGAACCTCCTTTGAAGTCCAGGGGAGAGTATACGAATCTGTCCTGGTCAGTGATGAAGGTGTTGAGAATAGGACAGTTGGCAAGACTTGTTGGTATAACATATAAGCATTAATAATTTGTTGTAGGAACTTGAACTGGGCTTAAACATTTCCGTAAACTAAACAAATATTATTAATTTTGGAATTAATATAACATTTAACTGCATGTGCTTGGCGTGCCATTGATTTCCTTTCAGCGTGCCTTAGGTTGCCGACCCCTGGCATACAACATTGAGTGCATACAGACCGACCTTTTTGTGTGGCACCATTTCCTCGATCAGCACCTGGCTGTGCGGCAACTGCATGATTAATTTTGGAATTAATATCATTTTTAACTGCATGTGCTTGGCGTGCCGTTGATTTCCTTTCAGCATGCCAATAGTGGCACTAGGTTGCCGACCCCTGTTCTAAACGATCATCCTCCCCGTGATAGTATCAACACACTTTGAAATATGTTCATATTATCATAAAATCAAAAACTGAGCTACAGTCATGTTCTGTCTGGAGGTGATGTGTCTTGCATTGTGTCAACGACTTCTCCCCCCTTTCATTTCAATAGTGCCAACTGAGTTTCTAAAATGCTTGCTTTATTGAGCAGATCTGCTTAATCTCATCTTTCTTTTGTTTGTGGAGTGATACATTCTTGCCTAGTGTCCCTTCTTCCATATTCAAAACAACTTCTGTTCTTCAAACTATGTCTTGCTACGTGTCCATTTTCTCCACAAGCATAGTAAATAGTATCACCTATAATAGCTCTATCGAACTTCCCTGGCCTCTGATGGAGGCTGCTAGATAGCCTAGAAAATTCTCTCTCGTTAAAAGCAGCGACTGGATGGTTAGATTTTGTCAACTGAGCAAAAGTCAGCTGTCTAATAATTTGGACATTTTCACGTCTAAGTTCACCACCACCCTTATTTCATATATATATTAGGGGAGAAAATGTCTTGGTTACGAATGTAACCTCAGTTCCCTGATGGAGGGAACGAGACATTGTGTCGAGCCGACAGATGGGGTTCGTCCTTGAGAACCAATCGCTTCTGACTACTTAGAAAAGGCCAATGAAATTGGCGAATGAAATTTGCATGCCAGACTCCGCCCCCGGATATCCAAGTATAAAAGGGAGACGGCGTGCCTCATTCATTCCCTTTGTTCTGAGGAGCCTGAGACCTCTCGTGATTGCTGCAGTGGGCAGCACGTGTTGTGGCAAGAAGGACACAACATCTCGTTCCCTCCATCAGGGAAATGAGGTTACATCCGTAACCAAGACGTTCCCTTTTTTCGGTCCCTCGACGTTGTGTCGAGCTGACAGATGGGGTTCCTATGGAAAACGCCACAACACTGTGCCCTGTCACAATCTCTAGCGAAGCGACGGTGACTGGCCTGGGCGTGTCAGCCATGAGCGCTACCGCAAAATTGTAGCCTACCAGTGGGTAGGTAGAGGGTCCCAGAGCTTTTCTTGAAAGGTGGGAAGGCCCCTGCCTTCGGCCTCACAGGAGGCGGCCTTGTTTCTCTAACAGGAAGAAGCCGCCCGGTGCCGTAAGGCCACTGGTTAAGCGCTACTTCCTCAAATGGGGGATGCGCTACAGAGACCACTTCCTACCGCAGGGAGGAGTTTAGTGGAGATACCAACATGGTCTCACCGTTAGAGGAAAGTGCAGACTGAAGGAGTTAACCGCAAGGTGGAGGTCCACCTAGGGAAGGTCATGGGTTACCAAGGTGGGAACCAATCATGAGGATACATCAGATGGAACCGCCCTGCTGGGGGGTTACAACGTCCGGTAGCACTAGGTCCGGTTAGAGCTATGTTGTGGATAACTCAGTTGTACCCAGCCTAAGGGGCAGCGCTGCTCTGCCCAGCCCGCCCGCAGGAGGTGCTTGCTTAGTGAAGGATGGAGTGCCTGTTCTTCACCCAGTGGGGGAAGACGGGAGGCTAGTTTAGTACGCCGACCCCCCTAGAAGAAAGGGGGGGAAGGTACTGTCATAGGCGTACACCCTACCGGCCGCCGGTCTTGCATGATGCCTGCAAGACTCGAGTTGATATCGGTTTTACGCGGATGCTGTAGGACCTTGCGAAGGTGATGGGTGTAGCCCAACCCGCAGCTCTGCAGATGTCTGCCAGAGAGGCGCCTCGAGCCAGTGCCAACGAGGAGGCTATACTCCGTGTAGAGAGAGCTCTCAACCAGTGGGCGCGGGCGAACTTCGGACAGGTTCGTGATCTCCATGATCCAGTGCGCCAATCTCTGTTTGAGACAGCCCTTACTGCTGATCTCCAAAACAGACAAAGAGAGCTGCTCAAAGCTCCTGCGGCTCTGCGTGCGGTCCAAGCAGAGGCGTAATGCACGTACTGGACACAACACGGATGGGGTTGGGTCTTCTTCCCCGGTGGGGAGCGCCTGTAAGTTCACCACCTGGTGTCTGGGGGGAGTGGTGGGAACTTTGGGCACGTAGCCGGGCCAGTGAGAATCACCAGGCCCAAATTCTAGGCAATCTGTGGACACGGAGAATGCTTGTAGGTCCGCTACCCTCTTGACCGCCATCCAGAGAGCCTTCTTCATCGTGAGGAGAGAAAGAGCGGCATCTCCGAGGGGCTCCAGGACCGCATCAAGGTCGCAAGAGGGTACGGAGCGCGGGTGAGGCGGTAGCCTTGCCGCGCCCCTTAGGAACCAATTGATCAGGTTGTGCTGTCCTAGAGACTTAGCAGCAACTGAGTTGTGATGAGGGGCAATAGCGGCTACATACACGTTCAGTGTGGAAGGTGAGAGATTACTCTCGAGTCTCTGGAAGGACAGCACGTTCCCGATCGAGCAACTCCGCGGGTCTTGTCTTCGAGAAGAGCACCAGGATGAGAAGAGGCACCACTTACAGGCGTATAGCCACCTAGTGGCCAGGGCCCTAGCCTGAGTAGTGGTCTTAACCGCCGTAGGGGGTCAGCCACTCAGGATCTCCTCGTCCCGTCCAGGGGCCAGACATGGAGGTTCCAGAGGTCTGGCCTGGGATGCCATAACGTGCCCTTCCCCTGGGAAAGCAGGTCCTTCTTCAGGAGAATCGGCCAGGGGGGAGCTGTCGTCAAGAGCATTAGCTCCGAGAACCATGTCCGGTTGGGCCAGTATGGCACAACTAGTACACTTGATGCTCCTCTTCCCTGACCTTGCACAGGGTCTGTGCAATGGGGCTCACTGGGGGGAAGGCGTACTTCCGCTTGTCCCACGCCCAGCTGTGCGCTAGAGCATCCGTGCCGACGGGGGCCTCGGACGGGAGTACCCTAGCGGGCAATGGGTGGTGTCCAGGGAGGTGAACAGGTCAACCTGAGCCCGCCCAAACTGTACCCAATGAGCTGGAGTGCGCGGGGGTGGAGTCGCCACTCTCCGCGAGGCGTCAACTGATGAGAGAGCGCATCGGCTGTCTGGTTCAGGTCGCCTGGGATATGTGTGGCTCGCAGGTATCTGCTCACCTCCGGACTCCATAGGAGGAGGCATTGGGCGAGTCGTGTTAGCTGCCATTAGCAAACGCCACCCTGGCGTTGATATACGGTATGGCAGTTGTGCTGTCCGACCGGACCACCACGTGCTTGTCCTGCACGAGAGGTTGTAGCCCCTTCAGTGCAAGTAGCACATCCAACAACTCTAGGCAGTTGATATGCCTGCGCAAGCGGGGGCCCGGCCATCGCCCCGACACTGCGTGCCCATTGCACACGGCACCCCAACCTGACTCCCTGAGGGGAGTGAGGGCGGCTTCCACGATCTTCGTGAAGACTCGTGGGGACAGGGACAGACCGAAAGGGAGGACTCTGTACTAATATGCCCGACCCTCGAAAGTGAACCGTAGGAACGGGCGATGACGAGGGAGAATTGAGACATGAAAGTAAGCGTCCTTCAGGTCGATTGCCATTAACCAATCTTGACATCTGATAGATGCAAGGATGCGCTTCTGCATGAGCATCCTGAACGGCAACTTGAGTAGGTGCCTGTTCAGGGTATGCAGATCTAGCAACCCCCTTTTTGGGGACGATGAAGTACGGGCTGTAAAACCTGTTGAACATCTCGGACGAGCACGATCGCTTCCTCTCCAGAGGGGTGGTGACCTCGGCCCGAAGCACGGGAGCATCCTTGCCTCTGACTGAGGTTGAGAGGATGCCCCAAAACTTTGGCGGGAGTCTGGGGAGTTGGACCGTGTAGCCGAGACGGACCGTATCCCGTATTCACCGTGACGGTTTGGGAAGCTCTTGTCAGGCTCCCAGGGACCGAGACAGTGAGGCTAGGAGTACGTTCTGCTTCATCGACCTCCCGGGGGGTGGTTCGATGGCTGGCAGTGCGTATCCTTCGCCGTAGGGGGGCGCCCGGAGAGGAGATCGGCTCTGCTGTTTGACCTGCCTGGCGATGATGTAGCACAAGGCACCATCGATTGAGAGTGCTTAGGCTGATGATTATCCTCGACACTGGGTCTCGCCGTGACGCAACGTCGAGTTGCCGAACACCGTCGTGTAGAGGGTGAGAGCGGCTGTGATAAACACCCAGAGAGAGAGAAAAACTCTTAGAAGTCGGCTGTTGGGACGGGCAGGAACCGTCCCGGATCGACCAACCAGCGATGGAATGGCTGGGGTCGGGCTCGAAGGTATTCTCGATCTCCCTGGGGTCTTCCCATGAGTGCCGCTTTGGCTTCCGCCGCGGCTGCTGATGGGGTGTTGTTCTCCTCTTCGATGTCTTCTTCCGGGGGGCCGCCTGCATGGGGGGTGCCGAAACCAGAAGGCGTCGAAGAGGACCAGGGCTGCTGGGAAGCAGACTGTGCACGGGATCAGTCTGCTTCTTTACTGTCGAGAACTGCGGCTTGACATATTCATCAAACAGCCCCCCCTTGTGAGAAGGGTGCATCGAGAAAGCGGACTTTCTCAACATTACTCATGTGTGCAAGTTTCAGCCAGAGGTTTCTCTCCTGGACCACAAGTGTGGACATCGCCTGACCCAGGGCCCGCGCGGTCACCTTGTTCACCCGTAGAGCGAGGTCGGTGACAGCGCGGAGTTCCTGCATAAGCACTGGTTCGGTCTTACCCTCGTGGAGTTCTCTCAACGCCTTGGCCTGATGGACCTGCAGGATGGCCATAGCGTGGAGAGAGGGGACAGCTTGGCCCACAGCAGAGTAAGCGCCCGACACCTAAGATGCCGAAAAACCTACATGCTTTGGACGGGAGTCTAGGTCGAGCCCCTGGGGGACATCGAAGTATGCTCTAGCTGCCCCACCTTCGAGGGAAGAAGGGGTGATGGAAATAGTTGACGTGCATTCGCCGAAAGGGGGCGTTCCAGGTTGTACTAAGTTCCTCATGCACTTCCGGGAAAACACGGCACTGGGGGCGAGTGCGGCTTGGAGCCGCTCTCAAACCCGAGGTACAATGTATCCAGCCACGAGCGTTGGGAGAGGCAGTGCGGTGCACTGCAACCCAATTCCGCCGGCCCGGGAAAGCATGGCTGACATTTCGACGTCCGCTTCTTCCGGGGCTCGACCCCCCGAGGGACGGAGCTCCAAGGAATCGTCGGAGTCCGATGCCAGTAAGTCACCCTCCGATGCTGCAACGGACATCTCATCATCACGCACCGTTTACGAATACGTGGTTGAGGAACTAGACGGTGGGACCATTTTATGGGGAACGGTCAGACAAGCGAGACGAGGTGCGAACGGTCCGCGAGCCGGTGGCTGATGGATTAGCGCTCACAGTAATCCTCATATCAAACTCGCTGCTCGCCGTAGCGGACGGCAGGGCCGTAGCCACTGCTGTCACGGAACGGGAAGCAGATGAGGTGGTGGCTGAGTCCCGTGGGAACACAGCCACCCATGACGCAACGTCTGAATCGTCAACCGCCCAAAGTGCGGGCAGGACGTATCCACAAGGGCTGCCTCAGCGTACTGGAAACAGACCTCGTGTCCGTCCCCCTCCTCGATGAGTGTGTTGCACCCACGAGAACAGCGGGACATGCCACGCTGGAGAAATTTGCTCTTTTAGAGAAAAAACTTGAAAACTTCTGGAATCGCCAAGGGGAAGTCGCCGCAGGAAGGGACAGTCCGCTGCACCACGTCGTAGAACCGGCAGTCTGTGTTGCTAAGTAGTAGCAAAGGTCTGCAATTCATGAGCGAAGGCTCTGAAGAACAAAATGTGAATGAATGAGGCACGCCGTCTCCCTTTTATACCCGGATATCTGGGGGCGGAGTCCAGCATTCAAATTTCATTCGCCAATTTCATTGGCCTTTTATAAGTAGTCGGAAGTGATTGGTTCTCAAGGACGAACCCCATCTGTCGGCTCTACACAATGTCGAGAGACATGTGAGTATTGGGTTGCAGTGCCCGCACTGCCTTTCCCGGCGCTCGCGGCTGGCTACATGGCGCCTCGGGTTTGAGCGCGGCTCCAAGCCGCGCCCGCCCCCAGTGCCGTGTTTACCGGAAGTGCATGAGGAACTTAGTAAGACCTGGAACACCCCTTTCCAGCACGTTTCACGTCAAACAAAGTTACGTCACCCTCTCTTACCTCGAGGTTGAGACAGCTGGAGGTTACGTCGTTGTCCCCCAGGTGGAGTATGCCGCCGCGGTGTTCGTGCCCGTATGAGGCGGCCACCTGGGGGGGGGCTCGACCTAGACTCCCGTCCAAAGCATGTGGGGTCTCGGCATCTCTGGTGTCGAGAGCTTACATTGCGGCGGACCAAGCTGCCTCCTCTCTCCATGCTATGGCTCCTGCCAGGCCAGGGCATTGAGAGAGCTCCACGAGGGTAAGACCGACCCAGCGCGTATGCAGGAACTCCGCGCCACCACCGACCTCGCTCTACGGGCGACCAAGGTGACCACGCGGGTCCTGGGTTGGACGATGTCCACACTTGTGGTCCATGAGAAACTCCTCTGGCCGATGCTTGTGCAGATGAGTAGCGCTGAGAAGGTCCGCTTTCTTGAAGCACTCGTCTCGCAAGGGGAGGGGCTGGTTGGTGTTACTGTCGAGCCGCAGCAGCCCCGGCTCACCCCCCGCTCGTCGGGGGGCGGGAGACCCACACACGGCCTCCCCGGGACGGTTCTCGACAGTAAAGAAGCAGTCCTCCGTGCCGCGACTCGGCCGCCTCGGCCGTCGAGTCCCGTGCACTGTCTGCTTCCCAGCAGCCCTGGTCCTCTTCGACGCCCTCCAGCTCTGGTGCCCCCACTCAGGCGGCCCCCCCTGGAGGAGACAGCGAAGAGGAGAACATCGCCCCATCAGCAGCCGTGGCGAAGCGGCCCTCATGGGAAGACCTCAGGGGGATCGAGGCTACCATTGGGCCCGACCCCAGCCACATCGCTGGGAAGTCGGATAGGGACGGATCCTGCCCCGTCTCTCCATCTGCTGGCCCCCTCCGGGGGGCTAGCGCCCACTTACTCTCAAAAAAGGAGAGTTTCCTCTCTCTCTGGGTTACCACAGCCGCTCTCACCCTCTGCACGACGGTGAACAGCAAACTCGACGTTGCGTCATGGCGAAGCGCAATGTCGAGTATAAACACCAGCCCTCAGCACTCTCAGTCAGACAGTGCGTTGAGCTGCGCAGTCGCCAGGCATGAAAAACAGCAGAACCCATCTCCTCCCCGGGGGACCTCCCCCGGCAAGGAATCCGTACTGCTAGCCATCGAACCACCCCCCGGGGGGACGATGAAAAAGATCGTACCTTTAGTCCCCGTCTCATTCTGGGAGCCTGTCCGGCTTCCCAGGCTGTCAGGCTGGCTAGGGAAGACTATCCGTCTCGGCTACGCGATCCAGTCGCCTCACCCCCGTCAAGTTTCAGGGCATCTGATATACCTCAGTCAGAGGCTAGGATGATCCCGTACTTCGGGCCGAGGTCGCCACCCTTCTGGTGAGGGGAGTGATCGAGACCAACTCACCAGCCGAGATGTTCAACGGGTTCCCTTTCTGTCGGTCTCTCGACGTTGTGTCGAACTGACAGAATGGGGTTTGTCTTGAGAACCTATCATCTTCTGAGTATTTAGAAAAGGCCAATGAAAATTGGCAAATGAAATTTGCATGCCGGGCTCCTCCCCCGGATGTCCGGGTATAAGAGAGAAGCCGGCGTGCTCATTCATTCACCTTTTGTTCTTCAGAGCCTACGCATCTGGTCAGCTTCTCTACGATCTGGATGATCTTTCTTTCTGCTGGAATCTACGACGTGGACAGCGGAAGGTCCCTTCCTGCAGTGACTCTCCCCTGGACGTCTCGGCAGTTCCGGAGGTGTTCGAGCAAATTTCCTTTTGTAAAAGAGCAAATATCTCCAGCGTGGCTTGTCCCGCTGTTCTCATGGGTGCAACACACTCATCGATGAGGGGGACGGACACAATGCCTGCTTCCAGTACGCTGGGGCAGACGTTGTGGATACGTCCTGCCCGCACTGCGGGTGGTGACGATTCAGACATTGCGTCACAGGTGGCTGTGTTCCCACGGGACTCAGCCACCACCTTCCCGTTCCGTGGCAGCAGGACTACGGCCCTGCCGTCCGCTATGGCAAGCAGCGAGGGTGAGATGAGGATTACTGTGAGCGATAATCCGCCAGCCACGGCTCAAGGACCGTTCACACCTCATTTTCTCAACCGCTGTCAGGCGGGCTGAGGAAGACGATCCGTCTCGGCTACGCGATTCAGTCGCTACACGTCCGCCCAAGTTCCGGGACGTCCTTTTTCCTCAGGCAGAGGCAGGGATGCCCCCGTACTTCGGGCGGAGGTCGCCTCCCTTCTGGTGAAGGGAGCAATCAAGCCCGTCCCACTGGCCGAGGTGTTCAGCGGGTTTTACAGCCCGTACTTCATTGTCCCTAAGAAAGGCGGAGGGTTGCGACCTATCTTGGGTCTGTGTGTTCTGAACAGGCACCTACACTAGCTGCCTTTCAGGAGGGTCACGCAGAAGCGCATCCTGGCATCCGTCAGGCATCAGGACTGGTTCATGGCAATCGACCTGAAGGACGCGTACTTTCATGTCTCGATCCTCCCTCGACTTCGGCCGTTCCGACGGTTCGCGTTCGAGGGACGGGCATATCAGTACAGGGTCCTCCCCTTCGGTCTGTCCCTGTCTCCACGAGTCTTTACGAAGGTCGTGGAAGCCGCCCTCCTTCCCCGTTGGGAAGGAGGTGTGCGGGTACTAACTATCTCGACGACTGGCTCAAGTTTGGGCACACTCTCGAGATCTGTGGTGTACACACAGGGACCTGGTGCTCCGGCACCTAGATCGGTGGGGCCACAGGTCAACTGAGATAAGAGCAAGCTCTCCCCGGTGCAGAGCATCCTCTTTCTCGGTATGGAACTCGACTCTGTCCTCACGGGCGGCCCCGCTCTCCCCCAGGGGGGGGCGCGAGGTCTAGCGCGCACGGTCAGTGTTGAACTGCCTGAGTTCAGACAGTCAGCGGTTCCCCTGTAACAGGAGGCTCCTGGGATGGCATCCTCGGCGGGGGTGGCCCCCCCTCGGGTCGATGCATATACGACCGCTCCAACACTGGCGGCAGAGTCAAGTTCCTTGGAGAGCGTGGCACACCGGCAGCAGGCGTTGGTCACACGCTTTTCTGCCGACACACCCTAAGGGGTGCCGTGTGCAACGGGCAAGCAGTGTCGGGGCGGTGGACGGGCCCCCGCCTGCGTTGGCTTTCAACCCTAACCCTAACCCTATTCTTCACTCACAGCAGCTAACATGACTCGCCCGACGCCTCCTCCTCTGGAGTCAGCAGGTGATCAGCTCCCTGCGAGCCACTCCTTCCTGAACCAGACAGCCGATATGCTCTCTCGTCAGTTGACACCTTGCGGAGAGTGGCAACTCCCTCCCCGCGCAGCCGGCTCATTTGGGGGCAGTTTGGCCAGGCACAGGTGGTCCTGTAGCCTCCCCGAACTCCTCCCATGGTCTGCTTGGGTACTCCCTGTCCGAGGACCCTCGGCACGGATGCCCTTGCGCACAGCTGGCCGCGGGACAAGCGGAAGTACGCTTCCCCCCAGTGAGGCTCATTGCACAGGGCCTGTGCAAGGCCAGGGAAGAGGAGCATCAAGTGGTACTAGTTACGCCCCTTCGGCCTAACCAGGACTTGGTTCTCGGAGCTGAGGCTCTGACAACAACTCCCCCCTGGCCGCTCCACCTGGCGGACAGCTTCCCCAGGGGAAGGGGCACGTTACGGCATCCCAGGCAAAACCTGTTCTCCATGTCTGGATGGGACGAGGAGATCCTGAGTGACCCACCCCCAGTCCGGTTGGGAGGTCACTCAGGCTAAGGGCTTCGGCCACTGGGCGGCTATACGCCCATAGGTGGCGCCTCTTCTCGTCCTGGTGCTCTTCTCACCGAGAAGAACTGCGGAGTTGCTCGGTCAGGTACGAGCTGTCCCGTCCTCAAGAGAGCGGGGGTGTAACCTTTCCCCCTCCACACTGGGAATGTATGTAGCCGCTACGGCCGCTCATCATGACCCAAGTGCTGGGTAGCCTCTGGGACAGCACGACCTGGTCATTAGGTTCCTAAGGGGCGCGAGAGGGTGACCACCTTTCCGCGCTCCGTACCCTCTTGCGAACTAGGTGGAGGGCCTCAAGAGGCCCCACTCCCTTTGAGCCTTTCGGGGTTACCGCTCTTTCTAAGTCTTGATAAAGACGGTGTTCCGCGTTGCGCTGACCTCCAAGAGGGTAGGGGATCTACAAGCACTCTCCATGTCCGCAGATTGCCTAGAACTCGGGGCCGGGATTCTCACGTTATCTTGAGACCCCGCCCCGGCTACGTGACCAAGGTTCCCACCACTCTCCCGAGAGACCAGGTGGTGAACCTGCAGGCGCTCCCCACCGGGGAGGAAGACCCATCCTATCAGTGCTTGTCCAGTACGCGCACGGCGCCTCTGCTTGGACTGCACGCAGAGTCCAGAAGCTCTGAGCAGCTCTTTGTCTGTTTCGGAGGTCAGCAGGAGGGCTGTCTCCAAACAGAGGCTGGCGCACTGGATCGTGGATGCCCTCGTTAGGGCATACCTATCTTTTTTTCCCTACCCTCGTGGCTGGCTCAGGGCGCCTCTCTGGCAGACATCTGCGGAGCTGCGGGTTGGGCTATGCCTAACAACTCCGACCTACGCGCGGAACCGGTGTCAGCCCGCATCCTGGCAAGGTGTGGGACCGGCAGCCGGTAGGGCATACGCCTGCGGAAGCCCTTCCCCCTCCGGGGGGAGCAGGTGCGATCCCGCCTCACTTCTTTCCCCTCGGGTAAAGAACAGGCATTCCATCCATCACTAAGCACCCTTCCAGGGGACAGGCTGGGCAGAGCAGCCCTGCCCCCTTAGGCCGGGGAACAGTTGAGTTATCTCCCACATAGCTCTAACCGGACCTAGTGCTCCAGCCGTGGTAACACCTCCTCCGTGGGCTGTTCCGTCTGATGTATCCTCATGAATGGTTCCCACCTTGGCAACCCATGACCTCCCCAGGTGGACTCCCACCTTGCGGTTAACTCCTGCAGTCCGCACATTCCTCCCATGAGTTCTCCCCTGATGGTGAGACCATGTGGTGTCTCCACTATTTCCTCCCAACGGTAGGTAGTGGCCTTTTCCCCAGGGGGAATAATGCTTACCCAGTGGCCCGTACGGTGCCGGGCGGCTTCTCGCCATTTAGAGAATCAGGCCTCCGCCCGTGACGGCCGGCGTTAGAGGGCTTCCCAACTTTTTGTGGAAAGCTCTGGGTCCCCCTTCCTCTCCACTGGAAGGTCATAATTTTGCGCTAGCGTGTTCGTCTGACTCGCCCAGGCCAGTCAACGTCGCTCCGCAGAGATTGTGACGCGGCTCAGTGCTGTGGCGTCTTCCATAGGAACCCCATTCTGTCGGTTCGACACAACGTCGAGAGACCGACAGAAAGGGAACGTCTTGGTTACGGATGTAACCTCGGTTCCCTGATGGAGGGAACGAGACGTTGTGTC